>NW_005841926.1:175483-177913 GCF_000455745.1 Alligator sinensis
CCCCTTCGCCTACTGGCCAATCCACAGCCAGATGTGGCAGGATCTGGCCATGGTTGCCCAGCAGCACCTGTTCTGTCCACCAACCAGTGTTCCAAATGAGAGGGTGTTCAGCATTGCTGGGGATGCTGTTACATCTCACCATACCTGCTTGGATCCTGGTTTGGTGGAGCAGCTGGTGTTCTTGAAAGTGAACCTCCCATTGCTGGGGTTCCCCAAGCTACACCTGCAGATGGACTGAATGGCACCCTCCTCACTCCATCTGCACCTATTTCCTTTTTTCATTTAAAAAAAAATCTGTTAATGACCCACTCTCAGCTGGAGGGGGCACTCACTGCATCACCAGCCAGCAGCTGAGCTGGCTCCTCTTCCAGGACGAACTTGGAGGTATGAGCTGGGGCTGTGGGGAAGGAGGAGGCCTACTGGGCATGTTATAACCTAAAACTGCACCCTGCCAGGGTAAGGAGTCCTGGTGGGACTGTTGGTGGTGATGCAGCTCTGTAAATAACAGGACCAATGATCCCCTGGTGAAAGATGGGTAGGAGGCACCATAACCTCCAGCTAATGCAACACTGGACACAGTCTTGGCTGGGGAAAGCCCAGACCTGCCACGTCTTTGACAGGCCTGAGGCTTGCTGATTGCAGTGAGCTGTGAGGCTCCTGGTGAGCTCAGCTTAGCTGCCTGGGATGCCAGCTTTTGCATTGAAAAACACTTTGTCAGGCTGAGGAAGTACCTGCAGTTGGTGTGTCTCCTGGTCCTGGATGGAAGGAATAGTAAAAAAGCCAGAGGCTGGCCTGATATGCAATGCAGGCAAGAAAGCTAGGAAATGGAGGCATCATGGGGTGAGGGACAGGCTGGAGGGGAAAGGGGGATGTAGAAGTGCAGGTAAAAGTGCAGAGGTACTTGGGGATTCAGATGTCTGGCAGGTCGTAGTGTGTCAGAATTCCACTGTCTAATCTATAATGAGTCCATGAGTTTCTGTACCTAGAAGGCTGATGAAGTGAAGCTCATAGGCCTGGCTGTGAAAAGTGGTTTGTAATTTGTTCCCTCTCAGGATCAGGCCTGAGAGATTGGAGGCAGAGTGATTTTTTGGTGAGGAATATGGTCCCACAGGTAGTTGGGTATTGTTGTCTGTCACGGGATGGGGTCCCCAGGGATGGCCATGATACCCTGGGGGCTCCTTGACCATGCCAATCCTGCCCAACAGGCACTCTCTTTCTTGCCCACCAAGTCTTGCTGGTAACTTTAGTAAATCGGGAGGCTGCCCTTGAGTTTGTACTGTTAACACAGTCTTGCTGGACCCCACTGAACCCTGTGGGTTCTGAGACTCCTTTGGCATCCTGCTTCAGCATGAATGACTCAACCTTACAGGCTAGATGAGTGGCTCCAAAACCACCCCTTTACCACGCCCCAAGCCTCACAGATGGTATTGAGGTTGTCTCTCCTGGGCCTTGCTATAGCTCAGCCCCTTGTCTTCACTGGGCTCTCCACAGCCCTGTCTCTGCACCCCACACTGGTGCTGGGCTCTCCACAGCCCTGCCTCTGTGCTGGGGTCTGCTCACCCCTTTATCACCGAGCCCTTCTCTGGTGCTGGGGTCTGCTCACCCCCTTATCACCACACCCTTCTCTGGCTCTGGGGTCCCCACACTGTTGTGGGCCCCCAATGAGGCTTCCTCCTTTCCCAATAGCCTCAGCCCAATCCACCAGTAAAACAGCAACTGAAAATCTAAGCCCCTGGGCTATAATATAATATAAGCAGTTCAGGGTGTGCTCTGTCCCTTTAAAACACCAGACTTTTCCCCGCACTAAATGCCTTATAAGCCATGGTCTCTGGTGAGCTCCTGAAGCCCCTTAATGATGATGGTGTTGCCATGGACGTAGTCTTTCTAGATTTTAAGAAGACGTAGTTTTTGTAGATTTTAAGAAGGCCTTTGACACTGTCTCTCCCCCCATCCTCATCAATAAATTAAGCAACTGCGGCATTGATGCCTACACAGTTGGATGGGTAAAAAATTGGCTGATGGGGCACACCCAGAGAGTACTGGTGGATGGGTTGTACTCAACCTGGTGAGATGTGAGCAGTGGGGTACCCCAGGGCTCAGTCTTTGGGCCTGCACTGTTTAACATCTCCATCAGTGACTTGGATGAGGGGGTGGAAAGCACGCTGTCCAAGTTTGCTGATGACACTAAGATGTGGGGCAAGGTGGACACACTTAAAGGGAGAGAGAGGTTGCAAATAGATTTAGACAGACTACAAAAGTGGGCAGATGAGAATAGGATAGGGATCAATGTGGATAAATGCAGGGTGCTGCACCTTGGGAGAAGGTATCCACAGCATACATACAGGCTGAGGAGTTCCCCTCTTGAAAGCACAGAGGCGGAAAGGGATCTTGGAGTCATTACTGACTCCAAGATGAACATGAGCCACCAAT
>NW_005841926.1:179929-195560 GCF_000455745.1 Alligator sinensis
CTGTTCAGCCTCCGCAAGAGGAGGCTGAGGGGGGACCTGGTGGCTGCCTACGAACTCATCAGGGGAGATCAACAGCAAATAGGTAGATCCCTTTTCTCCCCAGCACCACCTGGGGTGACAAGGAACAATGGTAATAAGCTGATGGAGAATAGGCTTAGGTTAGAGATCAGAAGGCAATATTTTACAGTTAGGGTGGCCAAAATCTGGAACCAATTTCCCAGGGAAGTGGTCCTTGCCCCTACCTTGGGCAAATTCAAGAGGAGGTTGGACAATCTCTGTCTGGGGTCTTGTGAACCCAGTATTCATTCCTGCCTGTGGCAGGAGGGTAGGCTAGATGATCTGTTCAGGTCCCTCCTGACCTTAGCTACTATGAAACTATGAATCCTACCCAAAGTAGAACAGGCAGCCAAGCCTCTCTGGTGAGCTTCTTCTCTGGGATCTCCTTCCCCCTTGACTGCTGACAGGTAAACCTTACATGAAAAAAATCTGCTTTAAAGTGTTCGTGTGTGATGCAAGTGTTACCACTTACCATAAATATGTATCAGCTGATTCATTGTATCTGGTCTATCTGTCAATTGCTAGCACATGGTAAGTGAAGCTAAATCACAATGATTTCCTTTGAATGAAAGAGATTTTGGGAATTCTTTGGGTAAGTGATCATTCATGAAGACAGGGGGACTGCACTTAATTGTCCATAGGTTCCTTCCAGTTCTATGTTCCTATATCAAGTTAGCTTCTAATTACTGCAGGATAGAGTAAATAGTCAAAAAAAGTACAGTGGATTCAGCTGAAATTTAAGTACCACCCTCATATTATTCAGTATAATTCTTTCCTTTATCTGCACCCTGTATTTATTTGATAATGTTACACTGCATATGCTATGTCAGAATGAAAGAGCTTTTGAGAAAATGCAACAGTATTTTTAGTTAGATTCTGATGTCCTTATAAAAATTCATTTTAATTAAAGGAATCATTTCTGAGAGTCAGATTGAATTTTATTAGTAGATGTTAAGAGTTATAAACCCAAAAAGATGACAATGCCAGTAGAGAAATACAGATCGCCTGAGTGAGGGACTAACATAAAAGGGATGGGGTGAGGAGGGGAATGCAACTAGGTTACAGAAAATACAATGTTAGCCAACTAAGCCCAGGGGTAAACTACATTGTTTACAGAGCCAAAAAAATGGTATTTTTTTCCCATACAAGCAACTTTGAAACCTAAAGCTTAAAAGTTATGTTCTAGTACTTTCTCACAATGAAACCAATTAGATTACACAAAGAGAAAGTTACAGGGTGAATAGTGGCAGAAATAGTACAAAAGATGGTGATTGAAGATCAGCCAGAGTCTGATTTCAGTTATGGCAATGTAACCCATATAATTCCATATAAGTCCAATTACTTCAGACTTGTGATGATGCAACAGATTAGAAATGGGAAGACGTCTATATTCTTTCACATTTGGAAAGTAAGGTTGTAAAAGAGTTAAAATTTCAGCAAGCTAAGTATTGCTAAGTCTTACTGTTTTATCATGAAGCTTGTCATTTTACTTGTGTTATTTAGTGGTTTTCTTAAAGCCCCTGTTCATGAGATCATATGAATATGTGAAAATCTCAGTTTTCATTTAAACCCCTGATGGTTGTGGAAAAAATCCTGAATATGTAACCCAATTGTACTGTAAATCTCTTCCTCTTGTTTTTGAACAAAACCCCTACTTCTTAATATAATAATTTAAAGCCAGTTTCATAGTGTTGGGCATTTGTTTCATGTTTTTGAAACTTACTGTTGTCCAGAATATCACCTCCTTTATTAGGAAAATGAAAGGAAAGCAGAAAACCTAGAAAACTAAAATATTGTTCCAACAGTTTCCAGCTGTCTTACCTAACTGGATAAAAGTACAAGGAGGGAGGCCTGTGATGTTCACAGGGGGAGAGGTCTTTTACTCTGAAAACAAACAGAAAAAGGGAATCCTTTCACTTGATCCTGCTGGAGGCTGTGGTGGACATATCCATGATAAGTTTCTACTTCCAATGAACTCCCTTTTGGCTTCAGAGCTCCATCAAAAGGAGCTGTATGTTATCATTAGTTCAGCCCTACTGTGGTTGTTCAGAGGCCATTGTAAAACCAAGAAAGTTAAAACAGTTCTAAAGTGCAGTGTTGCGTAACTGAATTTTCCAGCAAAAGTTAGATGGCCCGGCTTCTGGTACGATGCCACAGCCTGCAGCCACTGCCTGCTGCATCCCAAGACTTGGAGAAATGTCATTGAGCCCCAGTAAAGGAGTATCCCCTAAATCCCAAAGGCAAAGAAGATCTCTAATCAAACTGAGGTCCCTTTTGTAGGTAATTTACATTATATGTTGGCTGTAGTCCTGAACGAATAGTGAACCATTTGTTTCTGATATCATTTGGATTCTCCTCTCTCTTCTGTAGGGGGAGGAGATCCATCTGCAAAGAGGAACGATACATTTTTGTTCTGTTTTTAAAAAAATTAAATTTAAATGAACAAAACTGAGAAATATCACACTGCTTCATAAGAAGAGACAGATACTGAATACCATTTGAGGAAAGATCTAGAACTACCCAAAGGTGTTACTTCAAGAATTGTACTCTCTAATCCAAATTACACACATATTTTGTAAGATATTCACTATAGTATATTACTACATCAAGCCAGACAAGAAATTCCACACACTGAGGTAGTCAGAATGGGTGAGCAGGGACTGGGGTGAGAGGGGAGTAGATGGGGTGATAGTTGGGAGGTTGTTTGGGACTGGATGGAGAGTTTGCTTGTGTGGGGGTTTGGGTAGGCAGGTGGTGCTTGTGGGTGGTGAGGACTTGGAAGGTGCTGATAGATGTGCAGCTCCCCGGTCTAATTCATGGCACTTCACAGAAAGCGCAATGAGTAAGACTGACCCTCCTGACCCAACAGACGTTCACTGTCAGATCAGGAGGGTGGAGGACTGAGATCTACTTTAGAGCCAATCCAACAAGAGAGGCTGTTTGTGTTCAGCCTCTTCCCCTAGCCCTGCTCCCCTTCTCCCAGCTCCAGTGCTGTCTCAGGATGGGATGGGGAGAAGGCAGGAGACAGAGGTTCTTTCTGGACTTTGCCCAGACTGTGCTGGAGTGTGTGTGTGTGGGGGGAAATCAGGGGGATTGGAGCCCCCCACCTTGGGATGGGCTGCTTCAGTTAAGTCCTGATGCCAGTGCACACTAACAAAAATTAATGAAGGAGCTTTGTTTTTCAGTTCCTTCATCAGAATCCTCATGTAATGATAGTTCACTTGTCGCATGATCAGGAGGGATCCTGGTTTTCTCTGATTTAAAAAAAAATCCCCAATTTTCAGATTTAAAAAAGTAACCCCAAATCCACACTTTTCTGTGCTTAAAATAAAACACCACTATATTTTTTCATATGTATATATAGGGGGGGGGGAGAGGAAAATGTGTGTGTGTGTGTGTGTGTAGTAGTACTAGTAGTGTTTCATTTTAATCATGGAAAAATGTGGATTTTGGGTTCCTTAATCTGAAAATTGGGAATTTTTTTTATCAGAGAAACACAGGATCCCTGGCAAACACTTTTTAAAACATTCTGCAGCTGAGCATTTCTGTCAGTGCACAGCTGCAGAGTGCTTTCAGTGGCTGATCATATGACAAAATGTCATTTCTCTCAGTGCCCAGAGTCCTTGCCTTTGTGGTGCTCTTTGTGTAATCCTTTCTGTGGGTTGTTTGTTTATTGTAAGCTGCTCATTTAGATAGAACAGGATATACATAAAAAAAAATTAATACATAGTAAAGCCATATTGGTGTGTTACTTTCTGACTTTGCTCCCTGCCTAAAGCATTAGAAACCTATTTTTAAAGAAACCGGTTTTACATGTTTCTTTCTGTGAATGTTGAGGACTGGGAACAGTGTTTGGATTGTTACTGAAGTACAAGTTTTAATATAAATGTCTAACAATGAATTCCCGCCAAAGCTAAAAAATTATCACCTTATTTCTTGACTATCTAAATATACTTGTTTCTTTTAACTTTTTAAAAATCAGCATATATACCAGGGATCATTTTACATCTTAATTTATAATATGTATGCACTTCTCATTTTGGCTTGTGATAAGTTACTGTCACAGGCGATGCATTGGAGGGGCATGGAGGAGCATGTGCCCCCCTGAGACCAACCAACCAGCGCACAGCCCCTCTCTCCCCATCCCTACTTGCGAAGCGTGCTCTGATGAGTCTAATCCCCCAACAGAGGTGCTGTTCCAGAAAAAGGTAAGCCTGGGCATCTTTGGTGGGGGTTGGCCTAGGGAGGGGCAGCCCAGGGAGAGGTGTGGGGGTAGTGGTGTGATGTGCCCACCCCCACCTGGCCCTGAAGCAGTTTTTTTGCCATGCGGGCTGACAGTGTGTTGGGGGGGGGGGAGGGTACTAGGCATGTGGGGCCAGGACCCTCCAACCCTGAAGCACCTTTTGGGCCATGTAGGCCCATTTGGGGGGGCACTGGGCCGCAGCATGTGCCCCTCTGATATGGGCCCATGTGGCCCAAAAGATGCCTTAGGGGCAGGAGGGGCCTGGCCCCACCCACCGTGGCCTCCGGCCCCCGAGAGAGCTTTTGGGCCATGCAGGCCTGTGGGGGGAGGCACTGGGCTGTGGTGTGTGGGGCCAGGCCTCTCCAGCCCCCAAGGCAGATTTCAGGCCATGTAGGCCTGTGGGGTGGGCATTAGGCTGTGGCATCTGGGGCCGGGCCCCTCCAGCACCTGAGGCAGCTTTCAGGCTGCACAGGCCCATGTGTGGGGGGGCTCTGGCACACATCATGTGAGGCCAGGCCCCTCTGGCCCCAGAGGGAGTTTTTGGGCTGCACGGGTTGGCAGTGTGTTGGGGGCCTATCAGGGGCCAGGCTGCATGTGGGAGGGGCACTAGTGTGCGGCGCAGGGCACCGAAGGACCTTTTGGGACTGTGGGGGGCGGTACTAGGCCCTGACATGTGGGGCCAGGTCCCTTTGGCCCCTGAGGGAGTTTTGGGGCCCTATAGGCCTATGGAAGTATAGCACCAGGCTGCAGCACATAAGCCCAACCCTAGCTGCCCTCAGAGTGATTTTTGGGGCCAGGCATGGTGTACATGGGTAAAGGGAATGCCACCTTGGCTCCCAGCTTTACAGGAAGGCCAGGGGCTGGGGAGTCCTGGAGGAGGAACGGGGAAAAAGTCCCTGGAAGATGTTCTCTCTTCCGAGACCCCATCAGAGGAAAGCATAGACACTATTTCCAAAACTTACAGGATTGCCCAAGAGCATCTGAGGTCTGAAATCAACTCATTTTCCAGACTGCTTGAAATTCATTGCAGTGCTGGCATGAGCAGTGAAGCGGAGCACCCCAACTTGAAAGAAGAGTGAAGTTATTTCATGAAATGTAACTGTGTGATACCCTTCCAAATCTTGGAAACCTCTTTGTACTTTACCTAACTATCCCTGTTACTACAGATAGAAGCTTTTCTTCATTGCAGTAGCTGAAAACTTACCTGAGTACTATGATGACAGATGCTCGTGTTTCTAACCTGGGAATACTACAGATTGAAAAACAAGCTATCAACATACCAGACATCATTGCATAGTTTGCCAGCAGAAAGGACTGACACCTACAATTCTTCTAACAAGGTAAGTAACAGGGAGCTGACTCCTTAAGTATGGGAAGTGTATGGAGGGGCAGGGTCTGTGGCAGGAGTGCTAGGTGTCTCGCCAGTTTAAGACACAGTAGGCAGTTGCACGGCAGCTGGTACGTGCTTTGGCTGCTCATCAGGTCAGTGGAACCAGCCAGTCAAAGCAGCTGCTGGGTGACAAGAACCATGCTGCTACCTCAGATTCTTTATGTTTTCCTTATATTTCCTAAGTATTTTGCCCACTCCCCAGTGATGTATATGAAGAGCATGAAGAGAAGAAAGAAGGTCTCAACAGAGCTTCCCAGGGCACAAAGCTAAGTACACATTCTTTATTTGGTTTGGCTTGTGGGATGTTCCTGAACATACCTGTGATTTTTTGTTTGTTTGTCTTGTTTTCTTTGTGATTCATAGGTAATTTGACCACCTCCTGTGATGAAAATGAAGGTCTCAACAGAGCTTCCCAGGGCATGAAGCTAAGTAAATGCTCTTTATTTGGTTTGGTTTGAATTTGCTTTGTGGGTGTGACTCTACAAGCATAACCAGGACCCTGCAGTCCAGCTCCCTGGAGAGCTGGGGTTCCTGTTAGTGGACCCACAGCCAACCCTAGCAGCAACAGCAAAGTGGTCAGGGAGAGGCAGGAAAACACTAGTGTTCACCTGACCCGACACACAAATCTTTGCCCCATGCAGATAAGATAACTTATGTGAATGCTTTGATATGTTGCTGTTACTCAAGTTATTGCCACAGACGTATAAGAGTGGATATGGGGCTTTTTGGCCCATCGCCAGGCCCACCCCCACATCCACCCACAAATTGTGCCCCCCAAGACTCAGGAGGCACCAGTTGCCCATGGTTACTGTACAGGTGTGTGATCAAAAGATAGGGACCCTAACCCTCAAAGTAAAATCTAGAAGTAATTTTGTACACAGGAAATTAGTGGTAACTTACAAAGCTAAAAAGGATCAAGTGCCTGGAGCCTTTTCAGTCATTCCATTCATATTCATACAGAAAATGTATCATGTTGTATTTTGAGGTAATGCAAGTTTGTAAAACTGTTAACTTTTATCAGCACATGCACAGCAATTTGTCAGACAGCTCTCACAAAAAAGGAAGTGACTTGAACCTGTTAGAGTGGAACATCCATAGACCTTAAGATAATGATTATTTGTCCTTTTGTTTTCACTGCTTCAAAAGAAGGAAAACAATAGAGGAAAGAAAGATAGTAGTAGGGCACTGTGACTGACCCTTAAAATGGCTGTGCTTGTTATTGTAGTTAGGTCTTTCCCTTGTGTGTCATATGTTTGGCATAGTTACCCAGAAATCTACTAGTTCATTCTTGTAGAACTCTCAGAACCATAAATCACTCATAAAAACTCAACCAGACATTTGTATTAATAAGAATGATTGTATGTATACAGTTCCATTGCTAGAAAGATTCCTTAACCTTAGAGAAGACAAGTAATCAGTAACTGCTGAAAAGATTGTGTGAATTTTAATGCAAGTCTCTCAAAGATAAAATTATTGTACAAAAGTTTTTTAAAGTTCAAAACCTTATGACATCGTTGTAGGAAGTTTATGTTGAAGGGCAGATACTGTTGCTATGCCAAGTGCATGAAAATTATTACTACTTTCTCACTCACTCTCACTGCATTTCAGACAGTTATTCCTGAATAACAGTCAACACTAGATCTTTTTGCATTGTTTCTGTCCTTAGTAGTATGCTTCCATCCTAAACACATTTTAAAGATATTAAATAAATCATGACTAATATCAATTTCTATGGCCTGATCATGTGTACTTCCTCTCCACCTACCATTGCCATTTATCGTGACTTTTTAAATTAACTCTCTTTCAGCCTATGTTTAGTTTGACTAATCCAGGCAATAAATTCACCCATTTAAGAAACTGATATTGTGAGAGAAAAATAGACGTTCACACAGAGAGTAAGATAAAATGTTTAAAAGCATGCATACACACAATAAATATGTTAAAAGAACTGCTTTGATTAGCTACAGGTAGGAATGTCTTTCATCTAAGTTTTTCAGGCTACTGAGGCTTTTAAATGTCATCACTGCCACTCTGAACTCCATCCAGGGGTGAAGAGAGATCTCTAGATACAAAATATCTGTTGTTCTCCCTGGTACTGGTGCGGGCCTCATGATCCCATTCACTGCCACTTGCCCCCCATCTGCCACTGCTGCCCTTCTCCTGCTTCTTCCCCATCCACCCCACCACCCCGGTCACTCCCAGCTGCTCCTGTGGTCCTGGTGCTGCAGCTGGGAACCACATGATGCTGCCGTGCATCAGCTGGGGGTGGGGAGGGAGCGGGGAAATGGCTGCAGCAGGTGGGGGGAAGGGGCAGTGAGTGAGTGCATGGAGCACAGTGACAGCTGAGTGGGAGCATGTGGCCCATGTTGGTGCACCAGGGCCAGCACCAGCAAGGCCCAGAGCAGGATTGCAGAAGCATGGGGTCTGGGCTGCCAGGCACTCTGTAAAGCTGGGCTGAGATGCTTAAGCAGGGAGAGGAGGGAGCCAGCCCAGTTCCATATAGCTCCTGGCAGCCCAGCCCTGCGTTTCGGCCATCCTGCTCTGGGGCCTGCTGGCACTGGCCCTGGTACACCAGCACGGGCCCCATGCTCCCACCTGGCTGTCACTGCACTCCATATGCCCGCTTGCTGCCCCCTCCCCCTGCATGCCACAGCCATTTCCCCACTCCCCCCCACCCGCCATGCTCCAGTACCATGTGGTTCCCAGCTGCAGCATCGGGACCACAGAAGCTGGCCTAGCCAGCCCTGAGGACTGGGGTGATCGCCCTCCCCTGCCTCCCTCCCTCCTTCCTTCTTATCTGTATTTCCCTCAGCACAGGAAAGCAGGAACAGCCCTAGACCAAAAGCCTCCAGAAGCCCCTGCTAGGCAGAGGCTTCCAGCTGGGGCTCAGGGTGGCGTGCCTGGAGTGGGGGAGGGCTGGGTCAGAGTTGCTGCAGCACCTGTTTAGTTCTGCCTCTGGCTCTCCCTGGGTCCTATTGCCTCTGGCTCCTTTCATCTTTGACAGACAGCCAGGGGCAAGTATACATTAATTTTCTAAATTTTTTAGGGGCCCCATGGGCCAGATAGAATGGCCTGGCAGGCCAGGTCCAGCCTTCAGGCCATATTTTGCCCACTCCTTCACTATAGTGTGTACAAAGTCATCCAGGGATGTGATAATTATCAGGGATCCTTTTTTTCTCTGATTAAAACAAATCCCCAATTTTTGGATTAAAAAAGTAACCCTAAATCCGCATTTGTCTGTGATTAAAACAAACGTGTGCATCTGTGTGTGTGTGTGTGTGTGGCAGGACAAATGTGTTTGTGTCTGTGTGTCCATGTTCAGAGAACAAGTGAACGTAGGGTGCTCGCCTGTGTCTGTATGTGCCTGTGTGTACGTGCGTGCGTGCGTGCGTGTACATTTGGCCATGGCAAGGGAGGTGGGTGGAGAGCAGGAAGAAGAGGCAGGTGTATGCTCCCTCACTCCCAGCCTGGCAGGGTCCATCCAGCTTCCCCAACCAGCACCAGGAGGGGAAGGGGCCCCTCTCCTCACCCTGCAGCCCAGCTCCCATGGGGGAAAGGGGCCTCTAATTTGTATTTGTCTAGGGCCCCAATACACCTTAATCCACCTTTGACAGTTCTCAGTGGTGGCAGATGACAGAAAAAGGAGCAATGGTCTCAAGTTGCATAAGTTTTTAAGACCTGACTAAATAAAGCTTTGGGTGGCATGATCTAGTTAGGGATGGTCCTGCTTTGAACAGGGGGTTGGACTACGTGACCTCCTGAGGTCCCTCAGGAGTTAATCACATCATAAATGTAACACCTGTCAGAGGCCCAGGTCTCAGTCAAGTACACAAGTATATTAAAAAATAGTAAAGTAGGTTGTACTCACAAGGTGCATGATACTAGGGATGTAGACAGAAGTGAGGCTCCCAGCTGTAACCCAGAACAATTTCTGCAAAGCATTCTGAGTTACAACATTACCCCAGACCAAACAGAAGTTCATTGTTGGTTCCAGGAGGAAGGGGAATCTAGCTGTCATCTGCGGGGGCTGCAGCTGGGCTCCCATAGCAATGGCCACGGCTTTCTGCCAGTGCTTGCTGTTTTCAGAATGGGAGGAGGGAAAGGCAGTGGAGGGATTCATAGATTCATAGATTGCAAGACTGGAAGGGACCTCAGGGGATCATCGGGTCCAGCCCACCTGCACCAGGCAGGAAAGACAACTGGAAGTTAGATGACCCCAGCAAGGTAACCATCCAGTCTCCTCTTGAAGATTTCCAGAGTAGGTGATTGCTGGGGAGCTTGCTCTTCAGCCTCCCCAGCCTATGCTAAAGGATGTTGTGAGTGAATTGGACTCTCCCACCTCAGCAGGCTCCAATATCCCAGTCTACCCTCCAGGTGGGGCTTAAATAGTTTCATAGTTTCTAGGGTTGGAAGGGATATGAACAGATCATCAAGTCCGACCCCCTGCACTGGGCAGGAATGAGTGCTGGGATCATAATACCCCAGCCAGATATCTATCCAACCTCCTCTTGAAGACCCCACGGTAGGGGAGAGCACCATCTCCCTTGGGAGCCCATTCCAGAGCCTGGCAACCCTAACCGTAAAAGTAATGCCTCCTGATATCAAGCCTGAGCCTACTCTCAATCAATTTGTGGCCGTTATTCTTTGTTATCCCAGTTGGTGCCTGGGGGAACAGAGCCTCACCTATTTTCCGCTAGTCCCCCCTGATGAGTTTACTGACAGCCACCAGATCTCCTTTCAGTCTTCTCTTGTGGAGGTTGAATAGATTCAGGCCCTTTAATCTATCTTCATAGGGCCTGACCTGCTGCCCCATGACCATGCGAGGTGTCCTCCTCTGGACCCTCTCAAGGTTAGCCACATCCCACTTGAAGTGCGACACCCAGAACTGGATGCAGTACTCCAACTGCAGCCTGACCAGCGCCGCATA
This sequence comes from Alligator sinensis, assembly GCF_000455745.1. Classification (NCBI taxonomy): domain Eukaryota; kingdom Metazoa; phylum Chordata; order Crocodylia; family Alligatoridae; genus Alligator; species Alligator sinensis. The sequence goes on from NW_005841926.1 coordinate 190,547, forward strand.
GAGGGGAAAGATCACCTCCCTGGACCTGCTTGTTATGCATCTGTAGATGCACAACAAGGTGCGGTTAGCCTTACTAACTGCTTCCTCACGTTGGCGGCTCATGTCCATCCTGGAGTCAACAATGACTGTGTTGCTGAGAAGGGCATTCCCCAGCTTATAGGTATGTTGCAGGTTCCTTCTCCCTAGATGCAGCACCTAGCACTTGTCTGCATTGTATTCCATTCTCATCTGCCCACCACTGTAACCTGTCTAGATCTAGTTGAATTCTCTCCCTCCCCTCCAATGTGCCTACTTCTCCCTACATCTTTGTGTCATCAGCAAATTTGGACAGCGTGCTTTCCATGCCCACCTCCAAGTCACCGATAAAGATGTTGAATAGCACAGGCCCAAGGACCGAGCCCTGGGGAACTCCACTGCCCATATCACTCCAGGTCAAAAATGACCTGTCCACCACCACTCTCAGGTTGTGACGATTGAGCCAATTTGCCACCCATCTGACTGTGTAGGCATCAGTGCCACAGACTGAACTCCCAGACTGAACTTCCTCTTCTCCCTTTCCCCCCTCCTATTCTGAAAACAGTGACAGGCTGGAACACAGTGCAGACACAAGTTACAGAAGATGCTACATTTTAAAATGTCTTTATCTGACACCTCATGCAATGATGGGTCAGCTCTTCACCTGATCAGCCATTTTTTAAGCTGTTATGCACTTGTGTTTGGCCATGAATATAGACTGCTTTTTGTGGCCAGATCAGGTAAAAATTGTCACTTTTGTCTGCATCCTAGGGCCATAACAAGCACAGCTGTGTGGTATGTGGTTCCACAAACATGTCTGCAGTGCCACATACTGCACATTCAGGTGTTCTTCATGCTACAATATAGCAGCATGGGGGAAGGGGGTGACCCTGGGAGACCCTGGGGTCAAAAAAACCTGTGCAAAAAAGAAGTGGGGCAGCACCTGCGGGGACAGCATGTGCTTCCCAAAACAAGAGCCATGCTCTGGCTGTTGGCCAGATGTTGAGCGGCAGAATCACCACTGCTGCAGCCCCAGGAGGCCCCCAGGATGCCAGGTAAAGCTGCTGGTGCCAGCCCAGAACTGCTGCCCAGCTGTCCCATGCAGTCACACAGATGCAGAGGGCCAGTCTGGGCTGGGCTGGGGGTACTGTGCCATGTCTATGCAGGTGGGTGGCAGCACTGGGAGGGGTGGCTGCAGGGGGCTAAGCTGAATTTTGGAAGGCTGTAGCCCCCAAGGCCCTCCCAGTGCTGCCACCCACAAAGGCACAGCATGGCACAGCGCAGTGCAGCAACCCTAGACCAGCCCCAACACCCCGCTCCAGGTGGGGTATGGCTCTCTCAGCCCAGCTCAGCCCCCTCCCCCCCAGATACAGTGCCACCCAGCCTGCCCCCTCCCACAAGTGTGGCACAGCTCTCCTGGCCTGGCCCCAGGCCTGTGTCCTCCTTCCTGCAGCCCCATTTGGTGGAGGGGCCCCGATTCCAGCACCCAGGGAAGTAAATGTGAAAGCCACAGTTTTAAACTTGGCACCAAAAATGGGTGCTGAGTTCAGAACTGTGGCTTTCCCTTCCTTGAGGAGGACCCCAGGGCAGCCACCTAACCCCATGCACAAATTGGGGGGCATGTGCCCCCCCAGGCCTCCTCCAGGGTGTGTGCAGCAGTGGGAGCCTCCCCACATACCTGGACAAGCTGCCCAGGTTTCGACCCTCCCTCTACCTGGCCTGGCTAGGGCCCCACTCACCTGGTGGCAGGGGGCATGGAAGGGGATCATCCCACTCCCTCAGCCCAGCCCCAGTGGCAGGGGGCATGGCTCAGCTCAGTCATGTGTATCCCACTTCTCCCCTTCTGTATCCCACTTCTCCTGATCACAGAGCCTCTGGCAATCAATTTCAGTCTGGGAGGGCTAAGCCCCCCCCAGACTGAGATTAACTGTCAGAGGCTCCCTGATCAACCAGTCAATTATGATCAACTGGTTAGTGACTACTGCTATAGATTCAAATAATTAAAAGTGTGAAACAGTTGGTTAGAAGAGCTAGGGGCCCATCTTTGACTGATTTTAACAAAATTTCAGAGAATAGAGGTCTTAAGTGTTAATGTACTGAAGATTCTTAATTCAAACTGTGAATTGAGAAAAGGGAATGCTTTAACATTCCCTAATATTTCCTTGTAAAGGCAAAGGTGAAGTTTTTTTTCAGGCTAATCTGAATTTTCTAAGGTTTGCTACTTCATGGGCTTGATAATACAATACTAACATTTAAAAGATAACATTTCATCATTCAAAATACAAGAAGAGCAAAAAATGCCCTTTGCATTGTGACACAAACCCCTTCCATGGAGAATTCCTGGAACCCCAAATTTCTCTCCATTGAACTGACACTCAACCCAAGTGTCGCTGGTAGGTGTTGTACAGCTTTGGGGACATCTTTGTCGGTGCCCTGCCCCACAATGACTTCAGGGTGAAACTCTATTCTGCTGCCCCCTGGATGATCTGGGCACTGCCCATTTTCTTCCCTGCCACATCTTCGGTGCTGTTGTTGGGGAGGCAGTTTCCTGTCAGGGGACCCAGAGGGGTCTCAACCCTATGGGTGTCTTCATGGCGCTCCAAACCTCCCCTTTACCCCACCCTTACCATATCCTCAGGCTGGGTAGATGCTGCTCTTCCCACACTGCCTGCCTTGATAGGGTCGGGTCTTCCTAGCCATCAATCTTTAGGGGTCCATCCCTTGTCTCTGGGTCAGCTTCCCCTCTCCGGAGAAACTAAACCTGCCCCATCCAGGGTCATACTGTAACTGAAGAACTCAACTGAAAATGACCGGCTTCTACAGGTGGGCTCCTGAGATTCCTTCTCTCTGGGCCCCCAGCTCCTTGGGGAAGACTTGTCTGTCCCCTTTATCTTACTAGCCATGTGTACCGGCAACCGCCCTGTGTCCAGTCCTTGCCAGCTCTTCTGGTGTCACCTCCCTGTGGCCCGGCTGACCTGTGGTCCTGTCGCTCTGGTCCCTCCAGCTGGTGTCATCTACTCCCCCCTCTGAGGGGCCTGTGATTCCCCATGCTCTGCCTGCTGTAAGGCTGTCTGGGGATGCCTGTGAGCCTGAGGAGCCATCTCCAGCCCTGGCATCTGAGCTCCTGGTCAGAGCCCCTCTGCTTCCCGGAGGCATCCCTTGAGGCTGCTGCCTCTCAGTGGAGCTACCTTGCCTCCGTTGACCACTGGGGCTGCCCTCTGCCTCACCCGCCTGGGTCCTCCAGCAGGCACCCAGCTCCTTCTTGTGGTGGCTGGGGCTGGAGCCTCCCAGCTCCACAGCCGACATCTTCCAGATGGCTTTCTACTCCTCCCTCTATGGTGCCACCTCAGCTGGATTCCCAGCTGCCTTTGAGCAGCCCGTGCTGCTCAGGAGCCACACCACCAGCTCTCATTGATACACAGGCTCAAGCAGCTGCAAAACTGCTGAGCCTGCTTTTGTGTCAACATCAGCATTTGGGTCTCTCTCCAGTTGTTGCCCGTCTGTTCCTGGGGTAAGTATCGGGGCACACTAATCAGAGTCCGGGCCACACTGTGGGGTGGGGGGGACTCTTGCCTCCCCTCTCACACCAAGGAACAGACTGAGGTTGCCCAGAACTAGGGAGCTAAATCAGCACCTCAGAACCTTTTACATCATACCTGGACTCTTCAGCTGCAGTGAGGGATCTCTAATGGCCCCAAATAGCCCTCACATTTGGATTATGAAAGAAGAAATAGCTCAGTTGGGAGAGCATTAGATTGAAGATCTAAAGGTCCCTGGTTCAATCCCAGGTTTTGGCAGAACATTTTCTAAGGTGGACATAGAGCTAGGACTAGCGTCCAAGATCACAGATAATTAAAAGTCCTTTTTCAAATATATATATATATATATATATTATCCCAGGTTTTGGCAGAACATTTTCTAAGGTGGACATAGAGCTAGGACTAGCGTCCAAGATCACAGATAATTAAAAGTCCTTTTTCAAATATATATATATATATATATATATATTGGGGGAGACGCTGTTTCCCCTAGCCCCCGCTGGCATAACAAGGAGTAATGGGCACAAGTTGATGGAGAGGAGGTACAGATTGGACATCCGAAAAAACTACTTCACAGTTAGGGCGGCTAGGAGCTGGAACCAACTTCCAAGGGAGGTGGTGCTGGCCCCTACCCTGGGGGTCTTTAAGAAGAGGCTGGATGCCTACCTGGCTGGACTCATTTGAGTCCCGTTTTTGTTTTTAGGGTGAGTGGTTTTGTTTGTGTTTTTGGGTTGTTCTCCCGCCCTGGCGGGGGGTCGGGCTAGAAGATCTATTAGGTCCCTTCCGACCCTGAAACTATGAAACTATGAAACTATGAAAACAGCTCAACATACTCTCAATTCCATCATCCAAATTGTTCATGAAGATATTAAAGAATTGCGAACCCAGGCCAGGCTGACTCCTGGGGAGCCCCACTTGAGACCTCCTCCCAACTAGACATGACGACATACATATGAGACCTGGTGCTACCTGTGGGGGCCGAGGGTGGACCGAGGAACGGGAATCCTCGGGAACGCTAGCTGGGGTTGCGGCTGCGATCCCGTAATGGGAAGATGGGTACTCTCTATTACCGGAGCGGAATTAGGCACAGACGGGACACGTATCAATTGGAAAAAGAGATGGCTTTACTTACACTGTAGAGTCGTATACAGCGCAGGCGAGAAGTGACTTCACACTTCAATCGTAGTTGCAACAATTCTAATCTCTAGTCGCTAATCGAGGAGCTCTTGTAGACCGGGTACCTCAGGTCTAACTCGGGCATGCAACACGGAGGATACGTCGTAAGGCTTCGACGACGGGGAGTCGTTGGCAGGTGATCAAACTGCCGGAGTTCCACTCCAGGGGGAATCGTGGAGTTCTCCAACTAGGGCGGAAACACCCCTAACCTTGTATACAGCTAGCGAGCCAATTGCCAGCCGCCATGTGAGAATAATTTAACATCGGCCAATCGTGGTATGCAA
>NW_005841926.1:195683-202747 GCF_000455745.1 Alligator sinensis
AGGCAGAAAGGGATCTTGGAGTCATCACTGACTCCAAGATGAACATGGGCTGACAATGCGAGGTCACGGTCAGCAGGGCTAACTGGACCCTATCACACATCCACAGGTGCATCTCAAGTAGGGCCAAGGAGGTGATCCTCCCCCTCTACGTGACACTGGTCAGGCCACAACTGGAGTACTGTGTCCAGTTCTGGGCACCCCACTTCAAGAGGGATGTGGAGAACATTGAGAGGATCCAGAGGAGGGCCACCCACATGATCTGGGGACAACAGGGCAGACCCTACAATGAGAGGCTACGGGACCTGAACCTGTTCAGCCTTCACAAGAGAAGGCTGAGAGGGGACCTGGTGACCATCTATAAACTCACTAGAGGGGACCAGAAGGGGTTGGGGGAGACCTTGTTTCCCCTAGCGTCACCTGGGATAACAAGGAATAACAGCCACAAGTTGTTGGAGAGTAGGTTTAGATTAGACATCCATAAGAACTACTTCACAGTTTGGGCGGCTAGGATCTGGAACCAACTTCCAAGGGAAGTGGTGCTGGCTCCTACCCTGGGGGTCTTTAAGAAGCAGCTTGATGCCTACCTGATTGGGGTCAATTGAGCCCAGTTTTCCTCCTGCCCAGGCAGGGGGTCGGACTTGAAGATCTACAAGGTCCCTTCCGACCCTACTTATATGATTCTATGAAATTATAGGACCCCCTCTCCATAGAGAGCATTAGCCTGTAATATCACCAGGGATCCTGGTTTTCTCTAATGAAAAAAATACCCCAATTTTTAAATTTAAAAAAAAAGTATGCATATTACTAGTGTTTTATTTTAATCATGGAAAAATGTGGATTTTGGGTTACTTTTTTTTTAATCTGAAAAATGGGGATTTTTTTTTTTTATCAGAGAAAACCATGATCCCTGAATATCACCCATCCAGAAGCCACACATTCCACAGGCAATCAGCAAGGCAGCAAACAACAAAATGATTTATTATAAAAACAAAACAAGCATAAGAAACCAGTAACCATATGCTGAGATACGGACAGAGATGTAAGAGTAAATGAACAAAAGAAAATGCCTGAACATTGACAGGTCCTTAACCTATACCTTAAATCCAGATGCAGTACTTAGCCAGCTACAAGGGTCTAAATGCAGCCCCTGGCTATGTCCCTGTCCGTCAGGGCCTTCTGCATTTTCTAATCAGTTTAGTTTACCAAGCCTGCTTGGCTGGGGGTTCAGCATCTCCCTTATACCTGGGAAGACTGAAGACCAAAGCTATAGTTTCTAGACAGGCTTAAGTTCTTCATAGATTTCATAGACCTTAGGGCTGGAAGGGACCTTGTAAGATTATCTGGTCCAGCCCCCTGCCAAAGCCTCTCTTCATAAGGCCTGTTCTCTTGCCCTCTGATCATTTGCATGGCTCTCCTCTGGACTATTTCAAGCTTCTCCATGTCCTTTCTGAATTGTAGAGCCCAGAATTGGATGCAGTACTCCAGCTGTGGCCTCACCAAGGCTGAGTACAGCAGGAGGATGACATCCTGGGTCTTGCTCAAGATGCATCAGTAGATGGCAAGCCAGAGTTTTGTTTGCTTTGCCAACTGTGGTATTGCATTGGTAGCTCATGTTCATCTTGTGGTCAATCATGACCCCCAAGTCTCTTTTTCCTTTTTTCTGCAAACCCACATAGTTGAGGATGATTGTCCTATCTGTAGGTGTGATGATAGCTGCTGAGGCCAATCCAGGATCAACAGACTCTGTTGCAACTTGGGCATGTGTCTCCATGTTGGGTGAGTGGGTCTGGATTCTTGATTTGGTCTGCAACATGCTGTTTCTGCTGCTCCCAGTTTTCCATCTCCTGTTGTTGCCATAAGGTGTCAAATACTGAAGTCCTTGAAATAGACTCTTCTTCCATTTGGGGCAATCCTGGGTGATAGTCTCTTACAAGTTGATACTGATGTTGCATTTTTTTCAAGTTGGCCTTGAGGATGTCTTTGAAATGCTTTCTCTGCCCTCCTCTTGAGTGTATGTTTTGACTAAGCTGGGACAATAAAAATTTTTTCGGGAGTATAGAGTCAGATATTCAGATGACGTGGCAACCCAGTGAAGTTGATGTCCAGTTATCACCTCGATACTCATGGTGTTTGCTTGCAAGAGGATGCTAATGTTGGTGCATCTGTCTTATCACTGAATTTGAAGGATCTTCCGCAGGCAGTGTTGATGGTACTCCTCCAATGATTTGAAGTGTCTCCTTTATGTTGTCCATGTCTCAGCTATGTATAGTAAGGTGAGGATCACAACTGCTTGATAAACCATGAGCTTAGTTTCAGATCTGATATCACAATGTTTGAACACCCATTTCCTCAGAAGCATCTGAAGGCTGCACTTGTGCATTTAAGGTGATGTTGGATTTCTTCATCAATGTCAGCCTTCTATGAGATATGGCTTCCAAGATATGGGGAATACTCAACAGTCTCCAGAGTCTTACTATAGAACTGAATTATTAGATCTGGGCACTGCTCTTTAAGAGCTTGTTGTTGATGGAATTTCAGCGTGTCAAAGCAGACTCAATTAATTGAGTGTGCTGGACCATGGTAATTGCCATGCTAAAGCAGCCTCCTGAGTTCCATGCATCAGTGTCCCAATGCTTAAAAATGGTGGTGAGGTTGCTTGAACTAAACCTTGTTGACCAAACTTTAGCTCAAGTACCACCACCACCATTTTGAGTGCTGGGACACTGATACATGAGATGTGGTGGTGCTTTAATTAAAGCAGCTCTTGGACCTGATTTAATTAAAGTACGGCCACCCACCCATGGAACACATGTAAAAGTGCCCCTGAATGTTAAGCATCAGTTCCATTTTCTTGTATGCCTCAGTAATGACACTGATGATTGCCTGAAGGTCTGCTTCCAAGTAAGCACAGACTATAGCATCATCATTTTACTGCAGCTCAATGATTGAGGTCAGGGTGGTCCCAGTTTTGGTTTAGAACTGGCTGAGATTAAACAGTTTACTGTCCATGTGGTAAGTTAGCTCCACTTCTACTGGAAGCTTGTTGGTGGTCATATGTAGCATCATGGAAAGGAATATTGAGAAGAATGTTGGAGTGATAATTCAGCCTTGTTTAACTCCTGTTGTAACTTCAAAGGGATCTGTGATAGATCTGTAACTGAGCACCACTGTTCACATACCATCATGGAGCAGGCAAAGAATGGTGATGACTTTCGGTGGGCATCTATACTTCAGAAGAATACTCCACAGTGCTTCTTGTTTGCCAGTCTATGGCTTTTGTAAAATCAAAAAAGGCCATATAGAGAGTTTTATGTTGTTCCTGGCATTTTTCCTGCTGCTGGTGAGCTGAGAAGCTCATGTCAGTTGTGACTCTCAATGCCCTAAACCTACACTGAGACTCTCTTTAGCGAGTGGAAGGAGACAGTTCAGGAGGGTTTTTGCTATGATCTTTCCTATGGTAGACAGCAAAGCGATTGCTATGCAATTTCCAGTCACACTTGTCTCCTTGCTTGAAGACTGTCACAATCATGGTATCCATGAACTCATCTTGGATTTCTTCATCATTCCAAATCCTTAAGATGAGGGCATGGAGCTGTGATGTGAGCTCCTCTCCCTGTCCTTGAAGATTTTGGTCTCAAATGAGACTGCTGTTGAAGAAACTGTTCTTAACTCCATTCCACAATACCCAGTCAGACATGATCTCAGAATCCCTCCAACCCTTGATGAAGGTGAGGAAAGCCATCAAGCAGATGAAGAATGACAAGGCACCTGGAGCTGTTGGAATCACGTTTGTCAGACTGGCTAATAACATTTCTAAGGGGGCTCACACTATGCCAGTCACTTTCTAACTAGACATTTTCACAGATTCATTTTGCATATTGGCTTCTATTCCATCCAGGAGAATACAAAACACTAGCAGACACTCCCTATGCCTGGAGAACATGAGATCCTGCCTTTGTTCAAGGTAATTTGCATCATCATGCAGCCTCATCACAGAGCTCAGAGCATCACCTTACCAAATAAGAAATGCCTGTCCAAAAGACCATTCCATCTCTTTACTCCTCTGTGAAACATGAAACACTATAACCAGAAGGAAATATGACTAAATCCTGCTTGCCACCAACCAACTTCGAAATAAACAGGCTATTCCAATTGTCCTCTAAGCCTAATCTGCATATAAAATGAACTAGTCCAAACAGGAGATTTTACCACATCTTCAACTCTCCTATGAAATATAAACTTTCATTTCTACGCAATGGAACTTTTACAATCTTTTCTCCTATGCCTGAAAAGGGTGTTTATGCCTGAAGGCCTGCAATTAAAGAATTTTTTTGCAAAAATCTAGTTGGTCTAATAAAATATATCACCTCTACCAGGAGTCCTGATTCCTATGTACCAGATTACATTATTGCATCCTTTTAGACATGCAGATTTTTTTGACCAGCTAGGTGTTAAGCGTCTTTTAAAATGTAAATATATCATTGACCCAGGCCAGAGGTACATTCACAAGGAAACACAAACCAAGCTCAATGATGATTCTCAGCTATTAACTCATCTAAGTGTGAACAGTTGTGGGTGGTTACATTTATATCAAATACTATAACATATACAGATAGGAGAACAACAGGACTGAACACGACTTTGCAATAGCTTCAATTAGAGACCAAACACACCAAAAGTATACCTAACTTGGGAGAATATTCATGCATGCCACACAGTGAACCCCCCAAGTAACTTTGTCTTGTGGTACCTCCTGACACATTAAAATAATGGTATGTTTCCTCAGCTGTATAAATTATATGTCTTATAGAAGCACTCATAATTTACTGTGATTTTGAATAAGATGCTATTTGCTGCAAACCTAAGCAAATTTTAAATGCCAACGAGAAGAAATTCTGACACCAGTTCTCATTTCACACACAACAGCTTTTTATATCTTACCTCCACCTGTTTTTTTCAGAAAAAATATTTTGTATTTGTAAACAAGGTTAGGATTTTTTTTAAGGAAATTTTAATCTTACTGAATGCTTTTTTAATTAGCTATTCCAGTTGTCCCATGGGAAAGAACTATATTAGATAAAAGTCCAGATATTTATCAAATATTTGTATCTGTTAAAAAAATAAAAAGTGAAAAAACTGTGATGTTAATTCATTTCTTACATGATGGGTATTTATAGCTCAGCGGTTCTCATCACAATTGTCATAATTGTTGATCACCTCAGAAAAGAAACAAAAGAATCAAGGTTCTACTTTTATTTTCTTTAAATGCCAAGTGAAAAAACTTCTTCCAAACTATACTATGTGAAGCATAGCATAGAAAATATGCCAAAGGAAATACTATACTTTTTTCCAGGAAAAAAAATATCTGATATATTGGGGGCCTAACCCTATTGCACCTGTTAGATGCCTGAATTTGAAGTTCACATTTCATAATTGTAATTTTTCAGATCATGCATTCACTCACTTCAAATGTAGTTTTAAGTATATGACCTAAGTTAAAATGGATTAACTCATCTTTAAAAAAACAAACAAACAGTTTATGCTGTCTCTAGATTGGTAGGCAACCCTGGGTTGATCCTCTAGATCATGGTGTATGTCTAGTCAATGGTTTTGAAAATAATGTGACTTTTATTTTTAACTACTATGGACCCATTTCTCTGCTGAAGAAGTTTTCCTTTCAGTGAGTTGTTGCACAGAATATTATAAAAAGAAAGCAAAAAGAAATAATTGTCATGGTCATATTAAATTCCTTCTCCCTTTTAGCAAAATGCATTAACACAAGGCTTAAAAAGACACCACATTCCTATTTACACTTCATTTTTTTCCTATGATCCAATTTTGCAAAAGCAGCATTAATAATTATTTGCTATCCATGCACTCCCAACTACAATAATATCCAGAATCTTCAGCTTTGCACGCATCAAAAAGAAGGCATTCCTATTGCCTCATATGCGGCAGGACTGGCTTGTTACTATAGGCCCCATCCCCTAGGGCATAACAAAACAAAAACCTAAACATTAATGTGGGTGTTGAACAATTTTTCTGAATGAGCTTTCCCAAAACACACAAGCTACTACCATCAGTAATATCATTTAAAAAATTCCGTTTCATGGTTTTCAGTTTTTTTAACAGTAAGATTATTGGTCTATACAATTAAATAATTTTAATTTATAATATTATTTTTAAACCTCACATCATTACTAATAAATCCTGTCATAACTCATCTTGATGGAAATGTTTCCATTACTCCTAAGTACCAAGCAAAAAAATTCTTGCTTACTCAAAGAATTCCATGCTTAGTACAAAATCTCAAGAACAAAAGAACTGAAAAAAACAGCCCAACAGTTCAAAAGATGCAAAAGAAACCCTTGGGGATTCTGCAATGTTACAAGGGTGTCTTTACCAATCCACATGAAGCGTTAAAGGTATAATCCAAGGACTGACAGGGAAGTTTAGTGAAAATCCTACCACAAAGACATGCAAAACACCAAGACATTGTTATGAAAACAATCGCTCTTTAATATGCATACAACATCATTTCAAAAGAAGAAAGTACTTAATTGCAGCTAGAAAATTTCATTTCCTGAAAAAGCTTCTACATTTTAAAAAATAAATAATACAATATGTTACAGTAGAGTAATAATAGGATTTGAGGGTATAGGTTGTAGCCGTGTTGGTCTAAGGACATAGGCAGACAAGGTTCTCTGGGTGAATCTGATATCTTTTATTAAACCAACTTAAATAGTTGGAAAACAATTATTAAGCAAGCTTTCGGGTTCAAAAACCCTTCGTCAGGCTAAGGAAGTTTCAGCAGTTGGTGTGTGCTCCAATCTCAGTCCTGATCCTCAAAAGAAACTTACAAAACACTTCCCAGAGATGAGCCTATGAACTCCACTTCATCAACCTCCTGGATACTAAAAATCATGGACTAAATATAGACATTGGATTTTTGACACATTATAACCTGCCTGACATCTGACTCCACAGGTATCTCTCCACTATTCATGCCCTTTCTCTCTCTTACCCCCCCCCCCCCCCCCCCCCCCCCCCCCCCTCCCCCCCCC
>NW_005841926.1:202815-209776 GCF_000455745.1 Alligator sinensis
CCCCACCCCCCCCCCCCCCGCCCCCCCAGCCTATCTCTCGCCCATTGACTCCTCAATCTACATTTTCACTGACTACCTGTCTTGTATGCATACCACCCCAGCCTCTGGCTTCTTTACTTTTCATTCCATCCAGGAAGAGCACACACCAACTGCTGAAACTTGCTTAGCCTGACCAAGGGTTTTTGAACCTGAAAGCTTGCTTAATACTTGTTTTCCAACTATTTAAGTTGGTCTAATAAAAGATATCAGATTCACCCAAAGAACCTTGTCTGTCTAATAGGATTTGAGTAATGTGGTCAAGTGAATGAATGCTAAACTAAAAAAATCTGGAAAGCTGTTTTTTCCTGGCTCTGCCACCAAATGTGGAAGACTTTGAACAACTAATTTCACTACCTCATACTTCTTTTTCCATTCCTACCGTCTTTTTTATTTAAGTGATACACTCTCTATGACAAGGATGTGCTCTCAGTATTTTCCCTTCATAGTGTCAGGCATAGTGAATCCCAGGAGGAAATCCTAACCTCACTATGGCAAAATTCTCAATGCCTTCAGCACTATATGGATTTCACCACAAAAATCTCAGAAGGAACCACTACATGCTTAACAACCTTCATTATTGTTATTTAAGATTACCCTAATATTAAAAAGAAGTCCAACCTGTACCATAAAGCAACCATAATTTGTGTTTGAGGGAATTTTGCTGTGTACTTTAGAGAATAAGATAAAACTCTAGTGTGGTTTAGAAATAATTTCAGTAAATGAAATAAATAAATAAATAAAATAAAGTCTTTCAATTCTCACTCTGAATCAGCAAAACACTTCAGTAACTGGGCGTTTCACTTTTTCATACTGAAACTTAAGAATATGTTTCATACCCTGACCAATAGCAAAGCAATATCCTGGCTCAGTATAAGTATGACACTCATCCAGTGCATGTCCACCTTAAAGCAAAGAAACAAAGGCAGTAAAAAGAACTATGTTTTGTTTCTCTACTCCACTACTCTGCCTTCATCACTGGTCTAAAAGAAGTTATTCATAAACAACAACAAAATAATTGATAACATACGTTACTCATTTATGTAACATAACACTAGCTATTGAGTGTCTTATACCATGATCATGAAGATTATCAGCCCTGGGTTTTGCCCCCCTCCCTTCCTCCCTCCCTCCTTCAAGTCCAACCACTGTAAGAACAGATTGATTCTTATACATTCAAGTATTTAATTTTAAATCTTTCTCAGCTATTGCCAGCAGCTGTGACTTTCACAGATTAATTATAAGGCACGTTTCTTTAAAAAGTTCATTTTCTTAGATTTAAAACTCTTCACATTTGCCAGCTTCTTGCAGTGGAAAAAAATGCCAGGCTGGAAGGAGGGAAACTTAATTGAAATATTTGAATAACTCCATTTGTGTCAATGGGTTTAATTCAGATTTAATCCAGAAAATCTGGTCTGTAATTTCACTAAGAATAGAAGAGTTTAATAGGCTCCACTTTTCAGCTATACTAAGTAAGAGTTCTGATCTCTGTATTTTTTCACCACACTGCAGAGTTAAAGGTAATTTTCTATAACACTGAATTGTTTACAAAGAGTATAAAATGCATTTTGCAACATCTGATTGCAGTGGTTCTTCCATATGGATTGGAATAAGAAGGGTAGTTAGCAATAATCATAGATCTCTCTCTCACACACACTGTCTCTGACATTACAAAAAAAGTGAAGAAAACCCAATCTAGTATTAACTGTTTTTTTAGTTTTTGATTTCCACTTAAATTAGGTGTTAGCTTTGAAAAAGATTGTTCATAAAAGAACAGAAAAACAAACAAAAGTCAATTATAATAAAAACATTAGATGTAAAGACAATTTGCTTGTTCTCTTTTACCCATATGCTGTACAGGAAAAGAATTAGAGATTCATCTCCCTAACGTAAGTGGAAAGAAGCTAAAATGCCTGCAAATGCAAAACTATTTGCAATAATTCAGATAAATATTCATGATAATCAACATCTGAAAACACACTGAAAAAGCGTAAGAAAACTAGCAAATGCATGCCAAATAATCTCTCGTGCGTTACATTAGCTCAAGAAATGCTGTGGAACCTTATATTACATATGTATAGTACGATGAGTGAGTTAAGGGTTCAGCTTTATCTTTAATTTATAGTGTATGTGTGTGTGTGTGTGTGTGTGTGTGTGTGTGTGTGTTTGTGTGCAGTCTAAGGTTCTCCATACAATCCAATGTCAATGTTATCAGTTTCTTTAAATATCTGATTCTTGAGAGAGATAGTTCTGAGTTACCCATACTTTTCCTAGCCTAAAAGTCGTAGAATAGTCTACTGTTTATCACGCAGAGCACATTCAACGGAACTGTATATATTAGAAAGAACTACACGGCAGAATGTCTTGTTTGTTCACTGGTTCAGCTGTTTTTAATTTAGGTCATTGTGCCTAATGGTATTGACAGTGTTTGTGGAAGAAAATTCAGACCAGAACAGGGAGAAGAGCATGACATGAGGAGGAAATCAATTTTCCTCCAATCCTGAGCTGGTGTCAATCAGCATAGTTTCAATTACTTGATTGATATGAGCTAAGAATATGAGACACTTACGTGATTTTACAAGTTTCTATATATGTTATTACAAGGAAAGATTTAACCATTGTTCACACATGCAAAACAAGAAATGACTTTTGCAGTATACCCTGTGATTAATTATATTTGGGCGGAAGGTTTGAGGAGATTACAGAAATGGCATTCTATGTGGAATTATATTGCAAATGTGAAATTGTGGTCCTACTTATTATAATGGACCCAGGATTTCACCCAGAATTCTTAAAACTTTCATTCCTAGAGGAAACTAGCATGTGCTTTTGGGGAAAATTTTGCTCTGTTTAATAGTGCTTTGTTCATTCAGCTGAGTGTTCATTTTGATTCACAAGTTCAGTATATATAATTATCCCTGGATCCATCTGCAGGATCAAATATCTCTGTTCATTGTCCACTAAAGACATCTGAATTCTAATATTATAAAAGCATAAGTCTGTCTGTTTCTCTGTAATGTTTTATTTGCACTCTGATTGGGTGACAGAAACAGTTTTACAAGCACTCATGGTGCTCTGACGTGGTGCCAGAGGACTGGAAAAAGGCCAGTGTAGTTCCCATTTTCAAAAAAGGAAGGAAGGAGGACCCAGGAAACTGTAGGCCAGTCAGTCTTACCTCGATCCTGGGCAAGCTTTTTGAGAGAATTATCCTGGCACATGTCCGCGAAGGGCCAGCAGGGGAGATTATGCTTAGGGGCAACCAACATGGGTTCATTAGAGGCAGGTCCTGTCAGACCAACATGATGGCCTTCTATGACCAGGTCACAAAACCCTTAGACACAGGTGTAGCAGTGGATGTAGTCTTTCTGGACTTTAGGAAGGCCTTCGACACTGTCTCTCACCCCATTCTCATTAAAAAACTAGGAGACTGTGGAGTCAACACCTACACAGTCAAATGGGTCACTAACTGGATGGAGGGCTGCACCCAGAGAGTGGTGGTGGAGGGGTGTGGGCAGTGGGGTTCCGCAGGGCTCGGTCCTCAGGCCTGCACTGTTTAACATCTGCATCAGTGACTTGGGAGAGGGGGTAAAAAGCACCCTGTTCAAATATGCAGACGACACTAAGGTGTGGGGAGAAGTGGGCATGCTAGAAGGGAGGAATAGGCTGCAATCAAACATAGACAGGTTACAGGGGTGGGCAGATGAGAACAGGATGGGTTTCAACACTGACAAGTGCAAGGTGCTGCACCTGGGGAGGAAGAACCAGCAGCATACCTACAGGCTGGGGAACTCCCTTCCTGTCAGCACAGAGGCAGAAAAGGATCCTGGTGTCATTATTGATGCCAAATTGAACATGGGCCGACAGCGTGGAGACGCGGTCAGGAAGGCCAACCACACTGTCATGCATCCACAGATACATGTCAAGCAGGTCCAAGGAGGTGATCCTTCCCCTCTACGCGACACTGGTCAGGCCACAGTTGGAGTACTGCGTCCGGTTCTGGGCGTCGCACTTCAGGAGGGATGAGGCCAGCATGGAGAGGGTCCAGAGGAGAGCCACCCGCATGATCAGGGGCCAGCAGGGCAGGCCCTACGAGGAGAGGCTAAGGGACCTGAACCTGTTCAGCCTCCACAAGAAAACACTGAGGGGGGATCTAGTGGCCATTTACAAACTAGTCAGAGGGGACCAGCAGGTATTGGGGGGAGTCCCTGTTCCCCTGAGCACTATCAGGAGTGACAAGAAATAATGGTCACAAGCTGGCAGAGGGTAGATTCAGGCTAGACATCAGGAGATGCTACTTCACTGTCAGGGCGACTAGGATCTTGAACCAACTTCCAAGAGAATTGGTGCTGGGTCCTACCCTAGGGGTCTTTAAGATGAGGCTGGATGAACGGAAGACCAGTGGCAGCATGGGGCATTAGGTGGCAGCAGTCCATCCCAGGCCCTCCCCCCGGCCCCCCCCACCATCATTCTTGATGGGCAATTGGCTAGTTATATAGATAAAAGCTAAGGGAAAACCTTGAATTCAAATTTTTACTACTGAGGAGAAACAAGCTAGAAAAAAAGTTTAGTTTGACTTTCAAATCCTAGCTTGAGTTCACCGTACTGACAGGAAATCTTTTTCTCATAGATTGAGCAATTTGACTTACAAGTGATTGAGAAAGATCAGGCAAACATTCTAATTAGACCGTATTCAGAGTCATTACACAAAATAGAATCATACTATAAAAATCATCACCAGCTCTCTGTATTTCATGTAGAAAAAACACCTTTTAATTATGTCTTGATGCATTATAACTATTACCTTTCTTTCATGCCCTAACTTTGTAATTCCACTGAAGAAACCATCAAACTTGTGTGGCAAGCCTTAGACTCCAATTAAACACAGCAATTTAGCATGTACTAATCCAAGCACATGTTGAAGTATTTTAGGCAAGATCCAAATCAACCCTTCAAGCACTTCCATTTAGGCCCAGGTATGCCTAAAATTTAGACTCCTCAACCTAGGCTGATAATCCAAATCATAGAATGAGGTGCCCAGAACCTCTAAACAGTAGATGAGGAGACCAAGATTAACATCAAAGGATGATCCAGAGCACCTAGTTACTGAGCAGAAAGGTGCCTAAACCTAGAAAACAGTAAATGCTTGGCACAAGAGTACATGTAAAGTCTTTCCCCTACTATGAAGTAACCATCTCTGTCATTCTGGGATCCAGAACAGCCACAGTGGGTGCATCTAGATGAGTGCAGTTTTGCGGTATGTGGTGCTGCAAACACATTTGCAGCGCCACATACCATACAGTCTGGTGTTCTCTGTAGTGCGAGGACACACTGCCTGAGCATGCACTGTGCTGGGGTTTTTTCCATGGGATTTTTGACCCCTGGATATTCAGTGGTTAAAAAAAAAAGCAATGCATGCTCAGCCACCATGCGCTGCTGAAAAGCAGAGCCAGCTCTCCTAGAACCATGCTCTGCTGCCAGCCAGGATCTATGCGGCAAAATTGCCATGGCTGCAGCCCCAGAAGGGCTCTAGGATCCCAGGTAAGGCTCTTGGGGCCAGCACTACTCCCACCCAGGATAACTTGCCATACACCAAAGTCCGTGTAAAATGGATGTTCCCTGGGGTGGCACAAGCTGTGCCGCTGCTACTTGTCCTTGGGGAACCAAATGTCTATGCATGTCTGGATGAGCCCAGGAAGTTTAACTGACAACAGCATAAAGTTCAAAATAAATCACAGGACCCCTAAAAACGTTGAGGCAAAAATGGCAGGAATAGTATTGCCAATCTTTCACCTAGCAGGCTACTGGCTAGAAAATTAATCCAGGAAACAAGATAGTTAGATTTTATACTAATTTCAGCCTGAAGTGGGACTCTAATCCATATCTTTTGCATCCCACTTGTACCTGTAACAAGCAGGAATAGCCTTGTCTGGGAAAGGGCCACTTATACTCTTCTGCTTGAAGCTGGGTTTCTGCACATCCCAGAATGAAAGGAGAAAACAAGGAACCTGCCCCCGTATCCAACTGAGGAGGGAGTCATGAGTGTTGAGCCTTGCTGCCAAGTTTTTCTTTTTTTCACCTGATGACTGTTTCATGTAAAATGCAATAGCAATTCTGCCAGCATAGACCTGAACCCAGGACTCCTTGCTCTCAGGGAAATGTCCTCTTCAAAGGATCATAGAGCCAAGCTGTCATGTGTATTCTCCTTCTTACCTCATGGATATTGTATTCCTGAGTGCCCAGTAGCCCAGCTTCAAAACCTTCATGGTTTTACCATGTTCAGTCTACTCTATAACCTGGTGGTTAGAGTACTCTCCTAGTAGTTAAGACAAGACTTTGAGTCCCCTCAATTTGAGGAGGGCCTGGACCAAGGTCTCTCACTTCCTCAGTGAATGTCCTAACCACTAGGTAATTGTGTAAAATATGGGTGTCACAACCATCATCAATTTAAACGTGTAGTATCAATCACATTAGGTGTGTGTAACTGCTGAGAGTCCCCAGGGAGTGGCATCCCCTAGTGGCATCCCCTAGTGGTCATACTAGGGTGGTATTTGTACTCTGGTACCTTTAAATTGACCTTGCTAATATATGTATAAGGAGGCTGCCTTCATAAACCAAAGTTAGGCTTTTGGTGCCTGCTTTGCCCTGATCAGCATCAGGCTGCCAGTCTGCCCTGATCCTTACACCCTCGCCAAAGCAGGGCTCAGGTCTCCTCACACAGTTCTTGGGGCTGCAGACACTCGTGCACATCTCCATTCCTCATTCATTGGCAGCACTTCCCAAGGATTCCTATGTGGCCTCTTTCCACCCTACAGCCAGAACTCCAGTGTTACACAGCAACATAAATAAATATACAAAACAAAAGACTTATCTCTAGATCAGGATCACTGCCAGCCTTCTGTCAGCCCCTGAAATCTACAGCTCTTTC
>NW_005841926.1:209807-217351 GCF_000455745.1 Alligator sinensis
ACAAAGACCAGACTGAGGTCTCAACAGAGGTTCTGGCCCTATAAGTAGGGATCTACCCAAATCGAGGAGGAAGGTGGCTGATTTCACAGCTAGATCATGAAGCCAGCTACCATTTGTGTGGACTTATCATCCCCCCCCAATGCCTCTGATTGGTCAAGGGGCCCTAGTGGCCCTGCCCCACATCACTGATTGGCCAAGAGAACTGCCTGTCATGCTGATTGGTGGAGAGGGATGGGGCCACATGACTGGCAGCCCTCTCAACCAATGAGTAGCGAGGGATAGGGGTAGCAGCTATCTTGGACTTCCCCTCCATGCCAGCAATCCCCTTCCCCTTTCTCCCATTGTGGGCTGCACAGGCAGACCACAGTGGCCATGAGGAATGCAAGCTCCCACTGGGGAGGCAGCATTTTATTTTCAGTAAGTTTCGGGGTTTTTTTGCAGATTTCACAGGCATTGCCCAATTTTGCAGGCAATGCCAGATTTCATAGTTCCCAGAAAATCACAATTTGAGTAAGTCCTTATCTACAAGGCCCTTAGCTACATCAAAAAAATATATCACAAAAACATTCTTGACTTTCTAAATATTTATAGAAATTCTGAAATGTCCCAAATATCCTTCTTAACAAAAAGAGTATTATTACTTTTAAAAACAGGCTACATATCAGGGGTGTCATCTCATGCCCCAAGCTAAGTCCAGACCACAGAGCTCCTTGTAGGGCAGGTCTGGATCTGGCAATAACTAGATGAATGGCAGCAGTATGGCAAGCAGCAGCAGCAATGGGTTAAGCAGTGGCAGCATGAGCTATGGTAGATGAGTGGCACTGCACTGGCACAGCCATTGCTTGCTCCCTCACTGCCATAGGCCATCTGCAACTTGACCCTGTAGGCCAAAATTCTGCAGCGTGCCCCACTTCTGCTCACACCATTCCTGAATTCCCAGCCTCCAGGGAGCCCCAGGAAATGGCTCTCTGGCCAGATCCAGCCTGCAGCACTTATGTTTGATACCCCTGATATATAGTGATTGTTTACTTCCTGAAAATGGATGAGAAATACAACTGGGAAATATTACTTTTATTAAAAATCAATATTCTTCATTGTGTTTGGGTTAGATTCTGTAAGTTATAAATTATAAAAAAAAAAACTAGTCCTATCTTTTTCTCACCTAAGTCATGTTTTAAAACATTATAGTACTCTTTTTGTTAAGACGGATATTTGGGGCATTTCAGAATTCCTATAAATATTTAGAGCCAAGAATTTTTTTTGATGTCTTTTTTGATCAACTGAAGAGTTGGGAGAGTTGTTGGACAAGCTTTATAGTCAATATATCATATAACAGTGGGAATTAAAAAGTGAAAATATACACTTGCAAGAATTGTATGCTTCCCCCTTTAGATTATAATCGACTAATTTAGGGGTAAGGGGTAAGTTAAATAAAGGAAGCTCAATTAAAAGCTAAATTTAGCACCAAAAACACACCTTTACCAACTCTCACAATTGTATCATGTTGCATTCAATATGTTGTGTCCTTTTAAAATCTTTTGTTTATGGAATCAGGTGAGAATTGCATACTTCATTTAAAACATAGATTCACAGAAAAGTCTGAAAGGTAAACACAGCATAACCTAATGTTTCAGAGGTGAAAATCACATTGCTTTTCTGAACGCTTAGGGTTGAAAATACTGATGACACTTTGGATGATTTAAGAATAAATCAACTAGTTTTTCTAGGAGTGGAATGGACTAGATGATCAAAACATCAGCTAGTCACAACAGTATCCTGATTTAAATGCAATAGGCTATCTGCAACATACCTGCTGTTACACCATTTTCTGTTCTGTTAATAAATTATTCAAGATAATAAAATGACTTTAAGTCAAATTAAATCAATTTCTAGAATGAATTATTATGCACATCTGATGAGAAACCTGAGAGCTTTGTGTCATTGTGCTGAGCCTTACCTTTGTAACTTTAGTTACCAAATATCAGAAACTAGTTATGCTGGTTTTAAAATAATATTTCCAAAGACAGCATTCCCTGAAGTGTTAAACAAAAGCCAACCAAAGCGCTGTTGAGTACCACATCAAATATTGCGTAGGAAATTAAATTGGCCAAGAGATGAGAAAGAATATTGATGCACATCCACTACAATGTCACTGATGAGCTCCTAACATGGCATTAAAGGCCGTGCCAAGTTTTTGTAAGATAACACCTGTTCATCAAGTGTCATAATATTGTTTGCTTGTATTCAAAATTAAAGATATAAGGATAAAGGGTATCTGACAATCAAGAAATATCATTAAAAAGAATAGGGAGAAAAATAGTGTCAAAGTCAAACAAAAATGGTTCAAGAATAAATGGAACCCAAAGGCAGGAACCTAAGTTATTGACAATGGGATATGAATTACAATAATTTCACTGTAAAAGGCACAGCACAATTATCTAGCTGTTCAAATGAATCTATAAAGCTTTAACCATTACATTATCAATATTTTAGATTCCACTGACACTTTATTTCAGTTTTTAGTTTTCCATTGTTATCAACTTTGCTTGAAGCCATTTAAGCAATAGCTCCTATCACTATGTGCTTTACTGTAGAATAATAGACCTCTGAAATGGGACTTGCACATACCAGGCAAGAAGAGGAGTGCATTACATGAAGGTCAATTACCTGCCCATGGAGCCAGCCCGAAATGGCAATGGTGTCCTTAGACTATATTTGTTCACTAAAGCTATGGACTATAAACAGTAAGTGCAGCTATTTAATAGGAAAAGGGGGGAAAGGCTAATAAGCACTGCTAAGGAATTATTTCAGGTGTCAGTTCATATTGGTTTAAAGAAAGCATGCACTCTTTCTTTGCCTGCAATTTGCAGTCACTGAGGTTTGCTTAAAGTTGTGGGTATAACTGAACCTAGTATTTTGTGGAGAAAACTGACAAGTCTGGTTAAGCTATTTGTATCAACCACTGATGGAAACATAAGTAGACATCTTGAAAAATACTTAAGGGTATATATATTTGAGAGAGATAGGCAGAGAGAAAATATATGTATAGATTCCTATACATATAGATTAAGAATTATATAATTTGATTAAGTGAGCTTTAGTTTACAAAAATTTATGCTATATATATATAGGCAGGTAGATTTATATCCTATAGAATAACTATATTAGATAGATAGATAGATAGATAGATAAGGTATAAATCTACCTTGCCTTTACCTTGACTTCAGACTAACATGGTTATTTACATTTCTTTGAATAACCATACCAGGGGTATGCAAAATACTTATAATAAAAGGAAAAAGAACTAGGAACAGGGTCTTTTTGCATCCTGCTAAACATTGATTGCATCCTGCTAAACAAATGGCTGATTTTCCAAATATTTGCAGTATAAATCAGGGGAAATTAACCCCAATTTTGAAGTAAGCATTTCCATTACCAAAATTATTTTTTTAAAGGAAAATTGAATGGCATGAAATTACTCCAAAAATGAGAAAAATATTTTAATGAATGTTAGGAAATTATGTCACTGTTTTAACAGTGTTAGAAGACAGCATTTTTCATGTGAAAATCTGAAAACTTGAAGAATTAAATATTTTATTTTTTCCTTTGTAAAAATAAAAGTAAAAAAAAATCTATGCACTTCTACTCATTTCATTCTGGTATTTACTGTTATAACAGTAGCTACTCCATGTGGAAAAGTCTTATAAAATGTGTACATACTCTTGGAAACTGGAATTAAAGGTCTCTGTTAAGCACTGCCTCACTTAAATGTGTCAATGCTATATTTTTGCATAGGATATGCAAATGTGGTGTGTGGTGGGAGGGTTGGTTTGGGGACTTTGGGTTTGGTTTATATGTACGTTTTAAACAAAAGAAAAATCAAAACCAAAATAGAGACTTTAGCAGCTGAATTTAGAGGAGCACCAACAGCATTATGCTTTTTTTTTTTTACACTACAACAGCACTGCAGTTTCAATTATGTAGAATTTGGGAGTTGCATGGAAAGAATACTTAGCTGCAGTGATGTGCAAGTGGTGTCCAGGCATGCTGAACTTCCACTGTAAAGAATGTAAACATACAAATTTGGACCTACTGCATATGTGTGAGAAACCCTGAAAGCTTGTCACACAAATGATGTCAGACAAACTCCTTTCAAATGACCTGTTATCTAGCTCTGGTCAGGCATTGCTTAGTTTGTAGATACTTAGTTGTGCTCAGAGGACAAGATTCTTTTGAAGGACATCAAAATATCTTTGGCTGATTTAAACAGATGCAGAAAATAAAACTTTATTATTTGTACATACAGCACAAATGGATTAACATATCATGTTGACACTTTCATAGATTCATAGATTCCTAGAGTCAGAAGGGACCTCAGTGGGCCATCTAGTCCGATGCCCTGCCCCTGGCAGGCAAGAAAAGAAACACCAAACCTGGCGTAATTTGATCCCAGCCAGGTGCCTGTCCAGTCTCTTCTTGAAGACCCCCAAGGATGAGGCAAGCACCACCTCCCTTGGGAGCCCATTCCAGATTCTGGCAAAACTGACCGTGAAGAACTTTTTCCTAATGCTCAGCCTGAATCTTTGCTCTAGTAGCTTATAGCCATTGTTCCTTGTCATTCCAGGGACTGCCCTGGTGAACAGATGGTCGCCTACTTCATGTTGCTCTCCCCTTATGAATTTGTACGCCGCCACAAGGTCCCCTCTCAGCCTTTTCTTGGAGAGGCTGAAGAGGTTAAGGTACCTTAGCCTTTCCTTGTAGGGCCTTCCCTGCAGGCCTCTAATCAGGTGAGTGTCTCTTCTTTGGACCCTTTCCAGGTTTTCTGCATCCCGCTTGAACTGTGGCGTCTAGAACTGGACACAGTAATCCAGCTGCTTTCCTTGAAATATTAACTTCAAAGCTGAGTCCAGGCATGGAAACTTTCAGCCCCAAGAAATTTTTGTTTGAGTAAGTTATCAGTAACTGAAAAAGTGATTCTATATTGCAAGCAAGAACTCCATTCTAGCTATAGCATCTGTCATGCTTCCAGTATTATATTATACATATCCTAATTGTGTCTGTCTCTAATGTAATGTATTTCATAACAAGTACAGACACTCCTTGACTTACAAGGTTTCGAGTTACAACATTTTACACTTAGAACATTTACAATGTTTACTATATATTACTATATAGTAAATTCCTATATAGAGCAAATTCTATTATAACCCTATCCAATATCAATATAAGATTCAAAAGAATAAATCAATGACTATAATCATAAAATAAAAGCACCTACAAGAAGAAGGTATTCTGAAATCCCTCTTGCTAGGGTAGCAAGCAGGGAATCCTTTAGAAAATCAGTGGTCCTAGCCATAGTGGTCCGACAGAGAGCTGCTAGAACAGACAGCTCACTAAGTGACTCCAAAGCAGAAAGCAGGGCAGTTAAAAAAATGCTGCCTTTTATGAAGTTTTTCTGTCCCTCCCCCAGAGCACTGGGGTGAAGCCATTAAAAGTAAGCCCAGCTTCAGTTGAAATTCAAAACATTTTGAACTTTTTTAAATGTTTCAATCTGCCCTGTTTTGTTATGACCCTGTTTTGAGCCTCCTTGTTTTGTTTCAACTTTGTTGTTTCAAGGTCGAGACGGCTCGAAACAGTGTCAAAACAAAATGGCCGGCAAAATTTTGCATAGCCCTAATGCACATATGTGTGTGCATAGCATCTGCTCTTATGCTAATATATATTAGCATAAAGGCAGATGCTTCATATCCACACACACACACACACACACACACACACACACACATTTATTTATTGCTGAAACCTGCTCATTTCGGTATCTGAGAATAGGTAGCAATTTTTACCCAAGCAACAGTCACCCAGATTAGGTAGAGAGGTGGAGTGGGGAAACAAAATTCTTAAAGATGTCTCACTATAGGAAGTGATAGTCAATTTATAAATTGACACCCTGTTTCAACTTTCTGATGTCAGTTCCGACTTTACAACACTTGATCTGATGCGGCGCCACACCAGTGAACAAGTTTGCTGTGTCGCCTATCTCCCTGGAGAACATCTATCCAAACTTCCTTGGACACTGTCTTTAAGAAAGCAGACGACTCCAGAAAAACCTGCAGCCAAGACTCTTGAGAAGACTCCAGCCAAGAACCCTTCAAAAAGTCTAGCAAAGTCACCTCAAAGAAGTCCTTCCAAATCAATATGCCGAGTTAATGTTTCGACTTAAGATGCAGTTTTCAGGAACCAATTGTGTCATAAGTCCAAGAACTGCCTGTACTCCCAGAAATGTTAACTTCATTGCAATAAATTGATTTGTGCAAATAATTTTTAAATAATATTGAATCATGTATTTTAAAAGACAAACCCTCTTTAATTGATTACTTACAATAAAAGCTGGTCCCTTTACAATCGATAGGAGTTTTGACTTAAGCTCATATTTAATGAAAATACTATTGACTTGTGAATAAGTAAAAGTATTGGGAAAATTACATTGTTATAATAGAGGCACAGGCTTTGATATAATAGCCATTATAGTCTTCTTTGTTCTTGCAGTTACTTTATAGAAAAAATAAAGAAAGAAGATATTACCAGTAATATAAAGCTGACTAGACTTTAACCTTCTTTAGATAGTCCATCACTAACCTAAAGGTGGCTGTACTTAGGTAGAAAACCTTTAAAAAACGATTTGAATGGGAAACTGATGGATAAGAAACCATCCACAGGCTGGATTGTGTTAAGTATGGGCTAAACAGGGACTGTGGATTCTTATCCCATTACCTGGATTAGTTTTTGTGATCCCTTTGCTCCCATGGGATTATTATTTGCCTCTGCCAGAACTTCTGCCTCCCTCCCCTCACTCTTCCTCCCTTTCTCACTTTTGCATTCTAAGCACTGTCTCCATTTTATACACAGCTCTATGCAAATCCTTTAACAGAATCCAATGAACTTAGTTTAGGCTCAGGAAAACTTGTGCGATAGATAGATAGATAGATAGATAGATAGATAGTCTAACGTGTGCAAATCTACCCATCTTTCTGCTAAGAAACAGTTCATATGGTAAATGGTGTTTTAAAGAAGTGTAAAAATATTTGGCTTTTTAAACTCTTTATTTGATTTGTCACTTCCCACAAAGTTAATTAGTCCTCCATAGCCTAGAATCTTCTGAAATAATTTCCCACTGGCTGACTCAAAACCCAGAGCTGGGAGCAAAATCAGTTGCTCTTTTAGGGTACAGATGTCTGGGGAGGTTAAGGGGAGGTTAGATCAGGTTAAAAATGGCCACCTGATCTAAGGTAAGTCAGGATGGGGGGCTAGTAAGGAGGTTTCAGTAATTGCAGGCAGAGGTGGGGAGTGGGGTCCATGTGGACCCTTGGTAAAATTTGGGGGGGCTTAGAGGGATCAGCAGGGATAGTAGGATCTGAAAGGAGCTTGGGAGAAATGGGGGGTTGCCAGGTTTGGGAGACTAGTGGAATCCACAGAGGGGCTTGAGGGGACTAGCAGGGTCATGGATTGGGGGGGGGGGGGGCAGAAAGGGACTGCTTGAGGGTAAC
>NW_005841926.1:217363-226414 GCF_000455745.1 Alligator sinensis
GGGGGGGGGGGAGGCTGACAGGATCTGATGAGGCTAGCATGGTCCATGCAGGGGTCTGGGGGGTTATGGCATCAAAAAGGCTCTAAAAAATGGGGGCGGAGGGTAGTAAGAGAAGCTCAGCCCCAGGGTTAAGGCCAACAGCTGTGCTGGGAAAGTGTACTGATATTTTTGGTTAGATTGGTCCAATTGTACACATCTAAGTTAGACTACCTCCAAGGTACACTTAAATTAGATCAGGTAGGTTATTTTTGACCAATCTAACCTTCAAATTTCTGTAGAGTTTGGACTAGATCAACCTAACTAGGGATCTAAGTGTAAGGTGCACTCCCAGGAAAACTAAGTTACATTGGGTGGCCATTTTTAACGTATTCTAACCTCCCTGAATGTCTGTACATAGCCTTAAAGGCAGCTCTGTTGCAGAACACAGAATATATGGTGAACAATTCTAGCAGATGTCTCCAGTTTCTAGGATTCATGAAACTATGCTAATGTCTTACATTATTGACAAAAACTACAGTTGCTCCACCTTCAACAGAGCCTGTGGTCAGTAGGGCAGCAGAACATTATAAAAATATTATAGTTGTGAATTGCAAACAGGTGAACTATGAACTGTACCAAATTTTGAAAACATGACATTTCAATTCCTATTTCATTTCACACTTTTACAGTAGTACACTTTTACACAGCAATCTGGAGTGGTATTTTATATAACTTCAATATTAAAAAAATGAAGAAACCATTTACCAGGGTTTTGCATTGTTGAACAAGAAATGAAACTGAGTTACTGAGAAACTGAGAACAGTATGACTAAAACGAGAAAATGTTTTTAACAAATGTGTCAAAAATTCAAAATCTAAAATCTTGTCAGGAGAGAATTTTTAAATAAACCAAGCTGTCACAGAGCACTGAGGTGCCCTGCTCCCAAAGAGGGGAAACTGCTAGGGAGGAAACCCTAGCAGGAAATAAGGAGCCCAGCTGTGGGTTGCCACGGCAACCAGAGAAGGTCAGCTGACCAGAAGGGGCAGGGCCTGGCTCCCTTATAAACCCTAGGGGCTGGGGCCAGAGGCAGTTCCTTGCCAGCAACCATGGAGGAAGGAGCTCTCTCATGGAAGGGATGGAGTATTTCCTGGTAGGCTTGAGCGTTGTTATGGCTGGGCGGTTTCTGTTTAAGTTATAGCCGATGGGCTTGCATTTTGTGTTGCTGTTTATAACCGGTGGTTTGGGTGAGGCTATCAGGGGTTGGAGAAGGCCTCATAGGGGACTCGCAGTGGTGTGGGGACCTGAGCACCAGTGAGGGTGCAGCATTTGGGGTGCACAGACCCCAGCCCAAGAGAGGGGAGGTTGAGAAGCCCCAGATAAGGGGGCATTGCTGAGAAGCCAGTGTGGGCGTGGTGAGCCCCAGAGAGGGGGGCAGCTTTACTGAGGAGCCCCAGAGAGGGGGGCAGCAATATTGAGGAGCGCCCTGAGAGGGGGTGGAAGCCCCAGAGAAGGGGGCAGTTACTGAGAAGCCCCAGTGTGGGCGCGGTGAGCCCCAGAGAGGCGGCAGTTGCCGAGAAGCCCCAGAGAAAGGGGCATTATTGGGGAGCCCCAGAGAGGGGGCGGCATGACTGAGGAGGCCCAGAAAAAAGGGGCCAGATCGTAACTAGGATGGGACATAACATCTATTCCATTGGCGAGGTGTGGACTGCGGTGTAGGGGAGGAAACGGAGCCGCAGATAGCGCCCCCTGGCAGCAGGGCAGTACAAGGGCAGCCTCCTGCTAGTTAACACCAATTAATAACAAGGTGTGGCAGGCGAGTGGTTGCCCTAGGAACAGGTGTGCGGGCCACGTTTAGGTTGGCCCAGAGTGGATACCTGTTACACAAGTTAATAAAATTATATTCCTCCCCTCCGAAGTAAATCTATTTAGTTTAAGGCAAAGGTTTTTTTTTAATACTGGGTAGACAAGAAATATGAAAAGTAGAATTGCAAGTATATTAACATAAAAGCTATATAAGACAGTTGATTATGAAGTAGGATCTATTGCTTCAAAAATCCTGCAATTCAGTCTGACCAAGGAATGAAGAAATTGTACTCTTCTCATTATAGAGAGGTTCCTATCCAATTTCCTTGTAACTAGGGTCAACTTTTTGTTTCCAGGTTCATTTTCAATATTTTAAAATTGATTGGGGAGGAGTAAGGTGAGGGTTTGGGACCAGGGAAGTATAAAATGTGCTAAAAGGAATAGTTTTCTACAGTACAGTTTTCTTAGGCAACAAAAAACTGTCACTTTCTAAAAGGGTGGCAGATACTAACCATTTCACATCAGCCAAGTAATATGTAGATTCATAGATGTTAGGGTCGGAAGGGACCTCAATAGATCATTGAGTCCGACCCCCTGCATAGGCAGGAAAAATCATGGAATCTTTAAAAAAATTATGGAATCATGTGTAATCATGGAATCTTTAAAAAAAAAAAAAAAATGTCCCTGTTTATGGCTAGAGAATGTGTAAAAACTTTTTTTCCCCCATGACATTTTTCCTTCTCAGGGTTACTTTATTAATCAAACCTAAACTATGCAATGAATAACCTTATGTAAGTTGAAGGGTATCAGGTTTATATTACCACCTTTGGAATGTGGATCAGCAGTTCAATAATTCACTGTTTGGCAGGAACTGAACATTAGGTAAACAGTACTTCTTTTCCCAGCATGTCTAAGGAGTCTCTAGAGAAACTAAAATATGGAGATCTGAGCATTTCAGTTTATTTTGTTTTATTAAAAAACTACACCTGAGAATCCTAAACATGTACAAAAGTCTTATTGCCTCTTTTCTTAAATGATCTTAAACTGAGAGTACAGAAGGGAGAGACCATGTAAAAGATGGTGAATAAAGAAAAGAAAGTAAAGAACATAAATGCATTAAGGTTAAAACTATGCAAAAAATACAATATTAAAATTATTCTAACATTTTATAAAAAATGTATTTTATTTAGCTCATTCCTGAGAGATGGAAAATAAAGAGGTTTTAAATGTTTTGGAACAAATCCTAATCTTAGTTAGATTCCTAATTTCGGCAAGAACCTCTGCTTTAGGCTGTAAACATTTCTGCATTTCTTCATGGAGAAAGCCTTTTTTTCTGGAGATCCTACAGACATCCATGTCCATCGTCCTGCTCAAATATCTGTGAGGTATGCAGGATGAATACAGGATAGCACTTCCCCGCCTGCTTCCCCCCGCTCCCCACTCAGACATCATTATGTGCCTCTATAAATTAATTGAAGATATTTAACTGCAGTTCATTCCAGAGGTAAGCCTGTCAGATGGTGTGCTCCTGGCTGTAATGCATCTCGGAAGGCCTACCTGTGTAAATGCCTGTGCAGCTCCTGTTTCCATCCACATCAAAACTGGCAACAATCAGTGCCAGGTCAAATGAGATGTCTATTTACAACCTTGGAGAAATGAGTGGACTTATAAAAAAACTGGTCCAGTTCTAACCATCCATTGACAAAGTTCTCACTAATTTTAGCTGGCAATTGCTATTCTGAAATACAACTTAGAAAGGAAAGAATTGGGTCAGGATCTGGCTGAAATGGATGGATAGGTGGTAAAAAAATTAACATTACTAGGAAATAAAAAGAATATATAAACAAGAAGAAAACTTCTGAAACACTCAGAATTTGATCTATAATCTTAGCAATAGAAAGACTTGCATTGTCTTCAAGGGCTTTAGGGAAGGATAAGAACCATTTTTTTTCCACTGTGTTTCTGCAGGTACCTAAGCATTAGCTTTTTAAAATTCTCATTTGTTTTACAAAAGAAGCCATTAAAAGCCAACATAGTTTCATAGTCGGTAGGGTCAGAAGGGACCTGAGTAGATCATCAAGTCTGACCCCCTGCCATGGCAGGAAAGAGTACTGGGGTCATACAACCCCGGCAAGGTGTTTGTCTAGCCTCCTCTTAAAGACCCCCAGGGTAGGAGCCAGCACCACTTGTCTCAGAAATTGGTTCCAGATCCTAGCTGCCCTGACAGTGAAGTAGCGTCTCCTGATGTCTAGTCTGAATCTACCCTCTGCCAGCTTGTGATCATTATTTCTAGTCACTCCTGGTAGTGCTCGGGGGAACAGGGACTCCCCTAATGCCTGCTGGTCCCCTTTGACTAATGGCAACTAGATCCCCCCCCTCAGCCTTCTCTTGTGGAGGCTGAACAGGTTCAGGACCCTTAGCCTCTCCTCATAGGGCCTGCCCTGCTGCCCCCTGATCATGCGAGTGGCCCTCCTCTGGACCCTCTCCATGTTGTCCACATCCCTCATGAACATGAACCATTGTCAGATTTTTAATTGAAACTGTAATAAAAATTAGAATGATCTCTGATTTACACTGCATATTCTTGTTTGAGTGGGATTAACACCCTGTGATGAGGGATTGGCTAAAAGGGAGATTGGGGAAAGGAAAGCAGGGATCGTGCCAGGAGAATGCCTCTTCCAGAGCAGCTGTTCTTTGAAGTTAAAAGGAGGGGGCATGCTGGAGGAGAGAGAATGGTGCGTAGGTCCGAAGGAAGAGGATTCGCAGAGCATGGATGGAGAAGGTGAGATTCCGGGGACTGGCTCTGCTTGGATGTGTGGAGCTCAGCCAGAGGGGAAGAGTTGGGATCCAGGAAGACCTACTGACTCTGGAGCTGCCTGAAAAGGAGAAAAACGAAGGTGGAAGCTGCGAGAAGGAAGGAGTGGCAGATCTTCATTGGAGTCAGTTAAGGTCAAGTTTGGTCTTATCCTCTCCTGTTTTCCCAGTTTTGTGGAACCTTAAGTAAGAACAATTGTGCTTGGCGATCCAAAAGAAGGAAAAGAAGATAGAAACTGAAAGAAGTATTTCACTTGAAAATAGAAAAAAAAAAAAAGGATTTTCATTTACAGTCCTGAAAGTTGATTTATATGGTTTATGCGTGTTGTTTCAGTGTTATATAATTGTTGCAAAGTGTTTGGAAATAAATACATAAATGTAAACAAAGCAGCTGGAAAGGCTCCCCGACCATATGAGAGTTATCTGATAGCAACTGAAAGAAAGAGAAACAAAAAGATACATAATCACATTTTTGATAAAGAGAAGTGATCAACTTCATACAAAAGTGATGATAAAAATATGGTGCGTGTTTGAAGGAGTTGGAGGCTGGGGTAACATGGCAAGATAAACTTCCATCACTATTGCCTGTGTTCTGTGTCAGCAACCCCTCCCAACTGATAATATATTAGATCAAGACATGGCGGGTGAGAGTCGGCTTACAACATGGAAGTAGCCAAATAAGGCAATCTGAGAGGTAAGAATAAACATCGGACCCTCTAACACCAAGAAGAAACAGCCAAATCTTGGACCAATATTATCATTATTTATTGGTTTGGCTTATGACCACAAAGGCCTACCAAATTATTAACAATCACAAATGTTGTTATGGGACTAAATTTAAAGAAATGCAATTCAGCTGAAGAAACTATATAGTTTAATTTTAATTTTTCCACGAACATTTCAAAAGATAAAATAAATTGATGCAAAACAATACAAATGTAATGTCTATGCTAAAATTCAAAATGGACTATAGTCAGCCAAAATTTCAAGTTACAGTACTTCCTTGGTTAGGTTTTGGTGCTGCAAAACCCAAAAGGAGGTTTGCTGTTTTTAAAAAGAGTAAAGATTTTGAATATGGAGTATCATCAGTTCCAACCTAAATCAAGATGAGGTTTTCATGGCTTTAAATTTTTAATTATTAAAAAAAAAAATCATCCATTTGCAAAAACCTGGAAAAGGATACCATTGTAGAACCAGAGTAATCGGTACTCTGAAATAAAGGCTTCTTCAACCTAACACTGAGCCAGGCTGCTGCAACACTCAAAGAAGCAGTTGTATTTTTTTCTGATACTGTGGGTTGTTATAGGGAATGCATAGGACAACATTCTTAAGAAACTGGAATTAAAAACAAAGGTAAATAGTTGTTTTAATGTTGTTTAAGACCATTCAGTTTATCATCTCATAGAAACAACTGAAAAATTGACAATTGAGATATAAACTGAGAAAATGTTCCAATGGTTTCAGAAGAAAAGCAGGAAGTGCCCTGCTATATTCTACTTTTAACTATTAACTGTCATTATTCTTTATAATGGACCCATAGATCATTATAGTGCTTCAGTATAGATATTGAAAAACCTAAAAGTTAGGCTCTGGCACATGTTATACTTAAAAATGATTAACCGGTTAATCACATTGTAAGTTGTTACCTGACCACGTTAATGCAATTAATTGTATGATAAAATAAAAAATGTGTAATAAGTTATCATGCCATTAACTGAATGTGTGCCCAGGCTGGAGCTCCCAGCTATGGGATGCACCCCTGAAGCTGGAAGCTATCAGCTGATGAGTCTCCTAGCCACAGGGGTGCAAGGTGCACTCCCGCAGCTGGGAGCCTGGATCAGGTGATGGGACTCCCACCTATGGGACCCCCACAGCTGGGAGTTGCATCAGTTTATGTGGGAGTCTAGGTTCATGATACCAGGTATCCCCTGCACTAGCAATAAGCTATGATGGGATTTGATACTGGATCACACAATCATGCTTTCGGATGCATGTGTGGCATGGCAGGAAGTGTCATTCTGGGGATCGGGCATTAGATCCCATCACATCTTTACCTGAACATCTGCCAGGGACCTTAGGCTCCTGGCCCAAAAAAGCTAATCCTAATAGGTTTACATTCTTAGCAGCCCTGTATAGTCAATGGACAGCAAAACACATTTTCAAGGGCCATGGCAGATAAGGATCCATATCATCTGCTTGCCACTGCAGGATCACTGCAGGATATGGGTGTAAGTTATTCCTATCTCAGAATTTGTGCCATTGCTAGTCTGGGACCAGATGGACAAAACATACTCAAGGATTTGGTTGCTAGGATAGATTCTAAAGTGAACTCAGAAAGGCTAATGTTTGTGCCAATTTAAATGAGATGCTTCAGTCTTCCAACTTTTGTTTAAGTAACAAAACTATTGTTTGAAACAAAATGAGATTTTGCTGCAATTACCATAACAAAAAAATTCTCAATGCAGTAGTGGGTTTATATTATACGGTCATGAAACAAAATGCTTTGATAAACTTTTCAAACAGATTAATTTATAGTTCTTAAAAGAGCAGCTGCAGATGGTACTAGATGTTCATATAAAATTGGTGATGAATTTTCCTTCACCTATGCTTTTCTTATAATTTATTTCCAGATGTTATCTCTATTTTCTGGTCCAGGAGGGACAGGACATTCAAAGTGCCAAAGAGTCTAAGCAATAGTCTCAGCCAAATACAACAGTAGTAACTCTTGCTTAGATATAAAACCTGGGACTGGCCATTCCTTATTTGCACAGACTGGAAAATTCCCAACAGAATTACAGCTGAAACAATATCTTCCATTCAAACTATAAATTAACAGTGAGTTCCAGAATTGAATAATGAAATTGTAAATATGACTAAGAAGCAATAAGTGATGGAGAAAAAGAGTAAGGTGTGCAAGTAATCAGGAGAATCTAGGTTTTGAGGAGAGTTTATTAAATCTCATGGACAGATACTGGAAGACTGTTAGGTAAAACAATTATGTGGAAGGGAAGTCTCTCACTCCCACAAAAGCAAGTTTTCATGAGTAAACAGAGAAGGCTGTGAGGACTAAACTGAGATTTCTAAAACATTTTTAAAGAATGGTGGAGGGAACCCACATCCCAAATTATGGGCTATCTCATACAGGCCCCCTCTACATATTACGCTTAAGGTATGATTAACCAATTAATCGCACCTTAAGTTGCAACCCAGTTACATGTTAAACCAATTAATGGTGTGATAACTTTGTAGCTGATTGCTTGCTTTATTCTATAAAAAAGTGTAATAACTTTGTAACTTGTTCTAACCATGCCATTAATTGAAAGTATAGCCAGGTGCTCCCCTGTGGCTGTGAGTCCCATCAATTAAAGAGCTACAAGCCACAGGGGTACACCACCTGCTGTTAGCCCCACAGCTGACATGTTCCTGGTATTGCCCCCACTGTGAGCTTTGTCAGCTATGGGGCGCAAAGCAAGCCCCTACTGTGAGCCACATCAGCTATGAGGCTTGCAGCTTTGGAAGCCAGTGCAGAGAGAGCCTGGGATTGTGATTTTTATGTGGCATTGCATGACTGTGTGTGGGACTGTGCACTGGCGATAAGATGCAATGTGAGTTAATGCATTGTCTCACAACCGTGCCTCCTACCATGCACGTGTGGCATGGCAGTAGGCATGACTGTGTGGATCATGTGTTAAATCCCATTGCACCTTTACCTGTACATGAAGAGGGGCTCACAGAAACAATGAAAAATACATTTTCAGACTACTGATCACTTTTAAACAATTGCTTGACATGGGTTCATTACAAATGCTATAATAGTAAATACTACTGACTGTTGATAGATTACATAAATTAAATTAATCTTGAAGAAAAAGCAAGTATATCCAAAATTTATTTCCATACAAAGAATTAAAATCAGGCAAACCTTATTTTAACATAAATGAATGAATAAGAAGAGAGATAATGTAAGACAGAAAATAAAGACAGTCAACTCTTGCCCAGATAAAATTGAGCTTAATTATTCTATTCATATACCTCTGCATTTCTTATTGTACCTTAAATTTCTAAAAATAGGCAACAGATTCTCATAGGGCATATATTAGCAGAACTCTATTGTAATTAGCTGCACTCACACAGTGCATCCAGATGAGCGAGCATGTGCCTGTTGCCCCGCCTCAAAGGGGTTTGAGGCGGAGCAACAGGCACGTGGGGGAACGAAAAAATGTTCCCCATGCTGCAAGTTTGCAGTGCAGGGAGAAAATTAAACCCCTGGATATCCAGGGTCTAAAAAAAATGCTCCACAATAGAGCGGAGCCAGGCATGGTTCAAGACCATGCCCAGAGCCAGTCCTCCAAAAGAGATGCTCTGGTTTTGGCCAGAGCGTCTCTTTTGTGTTTCTGTTACCCCCGGGGCTGTCCAAGGTAAGTTGGGGTGGGGGAGGGAGTTCATGGGTGTCGG
>NW_005841926.1:226445-232235 GCF_000455745.1 Alligator sinensis
TCACTAGTCTGGTTTTGCACTGGAGTGGGTTGAATGGCTCCGGGAGGCATGTACAGGAGCTGCGCCTCCCGGAGCCCTGTGACCCACTCCGGTGCAAGGCCAAGCTAGCGAGCCACATGGGACTGGGCCAGGTCCCACCCCGCCACCACAGGCACAGGGGGCAGAGGCGGGAGCCGGCCCTGGGGCCCAGCCCATGCTGACAGGAGTCAGCACAGCATGTGGTTCCCACATGCCTTGCTGGGTCCTGCCACCTGGCCGAGCCCTTCCTACAGCTGCAGGACATGGCCCAGCACGTGGCAACTGCACAGAGCTGAGCCAGGTCCTACCAGACTTGGGGCTGCTCATGCCACCCGGATGCCAAGCTAGATTCCATAAGCAGGCTATAATCATATCTCAATCTGGTTTAAGGAAGTTTAGCTATTTAAATTGCATTTTAATTATATGAAGTTAAAGAAGGAAGTTTTACATATTATGACTTTGTGGTTTTTATTCCCTCCCTTTGTGCTATCTTTCCAAGGACTAACTATAGAGATGCTGACTGGATCCCTAAAAAATATTGACTTTAAATGTTGTGTCATTCAAACGTAGAAGAACCCCCTGACTAACCTGATGACAGGCCATGGTAAATTTTTAGGAAACTATTCCAACCATTCCAACAAATGTACATACACAGACACATTCTAATGAAAAACTGAAAAAAAGGTGGAGTTGAAGATATTCCTTCATTAACACACAGGTGAAAATAATTAATTTCTTCCCCTTCATTTCTAGGAAACTTTAACAAACAAGTTGAGTGTTGTTAGTTGTATGTAATATGGAACCAAGTGGTCAAGGTTTTAATGCATAAGGATCTCTCATCAGTAGGGATCCTTGTTTTCTCTGATACCAAAAATTCCCCAATTTTTGGATTAAAAAAAGTAACCCCAAATCCACATTTTTCCCTGAATAAAATGAAACAGCACTAATATATAGATATCCCATTCTCATAAGGCATATATCAGCAGAACTCTATTGTAATTAGCTGTACTCATAAAGGTCACAGCAGCTGTAGCCCTCCCTCCATTATCTCATAACATAAAGTCCTCTATGGCTGAGTATTCAGAAAAGCAAAAACAGGTATGTAGATATTAGTGCTGTTTCATTTTAATCAGGGGAAAATGTGGATTTGGGGTTACTTTTTTAAATCCAAAAATTGGGTATTTTTTTACCAAAGAAAACCAGGATCCTTGATGAGAGATCCTCTTGTATTAAAAGCCCTGACTAAACTTTGACTCTGGCGATAGATAGATAGATAGAGATATCTAGATCAATCTATGTCTGTCTGTCTGTCATGGTGTTTCATTTTATGCATGGAAAAATGTGGAGTTTGGGGTACTTTTTTTTAAGCCAAAAATTGGAAGGGGTGGGGGGGGGGGGGGACCAGGATCCAGGCTCATCAGTCTCATTAAATTGGTTTCATTGATGACTCAACTTATTTATCTCTTCTTCCTCTGAATAGCCCCTCCAGGGAAGAAAGGCACAAATAGCGTTCAATACTGTTTCTAGCACAAGAAAGTGAGATGACTGATTTTCTTCTGCTTGGTTTTGCTTTCATGCAGGTTAAGAATTTGTCAAAGAAATTCTGTGAAATGTGTGGTCGACATGGTCTACTCCTTTTGCAATGGAAACTGCTTAGGCTTTAGTTCCTAGTGAAGGTACACCACTGAATTACTCTTGCTTTTGCCAGGACACCTTATCTCAACTGAAGATGAGATTTAATTTCCTTGCTAGAATATATAACAGGATGTAGTAATGATTTTAATACAGAAAGCGGATCTCAACTTCTACCTAAGTCTGACCTATCGAAAGCAAAAACCATCTTCTATTAAATGAATTACTTGATTAACAGTTTAGTAATGAATACATTATTTTTATAGTTATTCCAGTGCTGTCACTCTTTCTTTAAATATTATGGACTTTTAATAACAAAGAATCGGGGATTAGAAATTAGAGAAAATATAAACTGATAATTTGTTCTAATAGTTTTACCTAAAATAAAAGCTGGTTATACATCTCATAGCTGAACCATTAAAACTGTGCCAGGGTCAGATCTGGGCTCACACTTCACAATAAATGGCATGTGCCAAAGTACATCGTAACTGAACCAAATAAAAGGTGACCTGTTTAAAATGCAATGAGTATTTGAGAATCTTTTGTATCAAATCCAGCACCAAGTCACACCTATACTGAGCTACTCACAGAGGGAGGGAGGTTTTTTTGTTTGTTTGTTTTGTTTCATTTGGACCAGAAGGGCCTGCACTTTAATACTTTCTTTCTCTGTATTGGAGAATCTGGATTTGCATGGACAATCTCTGTCCATGATTCTTAATCAGCAAAAAGACATGTTATCAAGTGCAGTGGTATGATGTGTGGAATGTGGTGTTGCAAAATTACATCTAGCCAGCCTAGGAGCTGTATTGTTCACTGAATGAATCCTCTTGCAATACACATAGACAGTTCATCAACCGAAACTTCCTTGTTGGTTCTCTTGTTTAAATCAGTAACACTTTGTAGATAAAATAATCAGTGGCATGGCTGACAAGAGCCTAGGATAGTTTGGTAATGATCACTGAATACCTAATAGATGACAAAGTACTACAGTGGCTATTCCTGAATGTTAACTGATGGCTTGCTTAGGGACTATATGAACTTGTTGCTCACTCCTGGCAAGTGAAGTTACCAGTTATCCCTGTCAATGAGACCAGGTCCAAATCTTGATAACTTACAGAGACTTTTCTTGTTTGTTTACTTAATGTCACAGATATGTTGCCTCTCAAGTTGTTTCTGAAGAGATGGGATACAGTTTAAACAGAGGGAAACACAGACTGTAGTCTCAAATTACATTGTAGTGATGCAGACTGTGAGGGGAAGAGAGCAGGGCAGGAGAAAAGCCCCAAGAAATGTGAGCAAGAAGTACTTACCCTAGGTGCTGAGTGGAGCCTGGGAGGGAGCCTAGCAGGGAGCGTGTTGTCATGTTTTCACAATATGTGCTTCCTTCAGATTGGTGGAGGGAGCATGAGGACAGCTATTTCAAGCTACAGAGAGTGGTAGCTAGAAGAGAATTGCAATTGGTGGAGCAGAGAGACGCCAGAGGTCTTCTCTGCTGACAGCATTCCATGGACAACTGTGGGAGAAGCAAGCCAGCACACTGGCCAAGGTAG
The DNA here is from genome assembly GCF_000455745.1 of Alligator sinensis. Taxonomy (NCBI): domain Eukaryota; kingdom Metazoa; phylum Chordata; order Crocodylia; family Alligatoridae; genus Alligator; species Alligator sinensis. The sequence goes on from NW_005841926.1 coordinate 229,646, forward strand.
CTGGAGGATCACTGAAAGATCATGCCACACTAAGGAATGACTTCAGGACAGCCAGGCAGAGAATGAAGCAGTGGCAACAAGGATTGGGAGTTGGTGGAAGGAAGGGAGAGTGGGAGAGCAGCCAGTGCATGTGAGTCCATGATTTTAAAGGGGCAATGATCCTTTGCTCACTTTCTTTCTTTATTTCTTTTCATTTTGGGGAGGGGTTGTGTTCCCCTTTCAACGTGGCAGGAGGGAAAGCCACTCTCCCTGCAAAGGCATCATTCCTGACCATGGGAAGTTTAAAGCAGGGTAGAAATCCCAGTAAAAGTGATTTTTGGGATGACTGACTCCAAACCAGGGAGGAATTAATTTCATTCGGTTGCCTCATGAGCACTTGAAGGACTGAGGTAACTTGATCGAGACTGGAACCAGGAAGGAATTCATTTCAAGTTTTTGTTGTTTTGATTAATTGATGGACTCTGTGCAAGGCTGATTTAATTTGATTAAAACAGGAATCTGGGAGAAACTGATCCCAATGGATTGTCTAATGGACCCCTAATAAACCTATTGGGATTGATTAGCCCAGGAACCAGGGATGAATTGATGTAAGGCAGATGCCCAACAGACTCTAAATGGCCTTATTAATTGATGTGCCTGGGAAGCTGCAAGGAATTGATTCAAGAATAGACTAAGAAATCCTGAATGATGGAGCCTAGCTCCTAAACCTTATTCAGTGAACAGCAAGTAATGGCCAGTGGCATCCTTAGCTGGCACAAGATCCAAGGCCTAATGGGTGCCATTCTGGATGTGGTCAGCGTGGGATATAAGGGGAGGAGGAGCCCCACAAAGAAAACCATCACCCAGCCTCTATCCAGCTCCGAAGGTTTCAAATAAAGAAACCCAAACATCAAGATGTGGCAGGTGAGAGAAGGACATCAGAGGTTGGTAGTAAGAATGTTACTTAAATTGCCAATTGCTCAAATTGCAAGCAAGACTCTGAAAAGGGGGATAAGACAGAATGCCGTGTTTATTGATTACATGAGTTAGACATAGAGGTTCAGACACACCATTTATATGAACACACAAAAATCATCATACACATCATTACACACGGGCATACACATACACAAAACAACCATTCTATCCACACATACACCAGCAATAGTTGCTCAATATCAGCCCAGGGTGGCCAATCCGGTCTTATTGAGTAGATGATGATGATGATTTGAAGATAGCAGATTTGAAGATAACAGCTGGAGCGGGGTGAACAGATGCATCTGTGCTCCGATGAAACAGCAGTAGACAAAGAGACTCACCCAACTTGGCATTTTCAAAGTGTTCTCTTATAGGGATTGGCATCCTTTATTTCAGTGCTTTGGGGTTTTTCCATACCTAGCTTGTTTTTGCAGTTGTTCTTCTTTTGTCTTCAGCTTATCTCAGCCTTGGAGTGTTCTTGCTACCTGTCTGGCAGGTTGGGTCCATTCTTTCTCCTCATTATCTTCTTTGTACCCTAGGTCTAAAAGGAATTCTTCAGCCATTCATTACTTAGTTTACTGACTGGTAACTTACATTTGGTGCCTTGTTGCTTACATAAACAGTTAAATCTTCTTCTCCCATCTCTATGCCATTCTCTCACCATTCACCCTTTTACGCACACTCATACATAAAGGCTATGCAGAGTTCATCCACTTATGTCAAGCAGAAGGATACAAAATGGAGTTTTCAAGTTGCTTACAGGACAAGACTAACATGGTTACATTTCACTATTACACTCTGTTAACATCAGCTACATTAGTTCAGTTCATGCTACAAGAAGACCATCCAGTTTTCCCCATGGCTCACTCTAGTAAAGCATTGGGTAGGTGGGGACCATAACCTTACAGCACCCACACTAACACAGAAACACTGAAACTGATCCAAGTAAGTAGTTTATTGTAGCTTGCTTTGTCATAGGGGGCAGGAATTAGACATACCTATGCATTGCAGGAAGACTACAGTTCCCGGTGAACCTGATTGGAAATGGGAACTGACAATAAATTTACATCCACATGTCAAATTTTCCAAGCTTTGAGACTTCTGACAGCAATTCACTATTTTCCAACAACTTTGGAGATGGTGGCTACCCTCAGAGTTTAGCCACTAACTCTGTAGCCGATTTAGTCCCTGCTAAATGGGCAGAAACAATTGGTGACGGACAGGGGGGACAAGGCTGAACTCCTCAATGAGTTCTTTGCCTCAGTGTTCCTAAGTGAGGGGCACGACAAGTCTCTCACTGGGGTTGTAGAGGCAGCAGCAAGGCGCAAGGGTCTACCATGAGTAGACCCTGAGATGGTGCAGAGTCACTTGGAAGAACTGGATGCCTTTAAGTCAGCAGGCCCGGATGAGCTCCATCCAAGGGTGCTGAAGGCACTGGCCAACATCATTGCAGAGCCACTGGCGGGAATATTTGAACGCTTGTGGTGCACGGGCAAAGTCCCGGAGGACTGGAAAAGGGCAATGTGGTCCCCATCTTCAAGAAGGGGAGGAAGGAGGACCCGGGCAACTAGAGGCCAGTCAGTCTCACCTCCATCCTTGGCAAAGTCTTTGAAAAAATTATCAAGGCTCACAT
>NW_005841926.1:233378-251839 GCF_000455745.1 Alligator sinensis
CCTATGCAGGGGGTCAGACTCGATGATCTATTGAGGTCCCTTCCAACCCTAACATCTATGAATCTGCAAAGTATGGGACTGCAGGTTGGGACTGCTTTGAAAAGGAGAAAAAAGATAACTTTGACTTTCTCTTTAATAAGAGTGATGTGTTTTTAACTTAATTATGCATGCACAAATCAGATTTTTATAAGAGTCTTTTGTCCTATTTGTCTCAGTGTATCTAGGAAAAATAAACACATAGCAATCACAGTAAAAATATACTGAGGCAGCGTATGTATTTATTCAGTCTCTTTTAGCCTAGAACAGCATTTTTCCTTCCAACTAAGGAAACTCATTCTAGAATTAGAATGTTCTTCCCTTGTACTTTAGTGATACCTCCTCTTCAAAGCAACACGACCACCTCTGTTTGAAACAGTCGCAAGAAAAATGGTAGAATCTTCATTACTTAAAGTTTTTTAATTAAGATAAAGTACCTTTCTTTAAGTATGACTGACATGATCTCCCTCCCCAGTCTGTTTTTAAAATGTCACTAGAATATATTTAATATATGGCCCATCTCACCATAGTACATGTTTTGCTTCTTACAAAGTGTACAGAGGATACTCTTCTTTTTTATCATCATCTGAAACTTCACATCTGGCACCACCAAAAAGCTCTTATTTTGCTAATCAAAGTAGTCTGACTTAGGTAGATGATAATACATTATTATGATAATCATTAGACTGTTCCAGAAGCAGTTGTAAATACAATTTTCCATCTCACCTTGAATCCCAAAGAATTGACAAAGTAATATAAGACAAAATAATCACTTCTAACACAAAAATAATCACATATACAAATGTCACTATAGCATTTACTGCAGAAAAGAGATATGAACATAGCATACTAATTAAACAAAGTAAATGTGAGAGTAGCTCAGGAATCTTAAAAGTATTAAATTGTATGGTATGAAAATCGAATTTTAAACACTTCTGAAACTATAACAGAAGGAAGTTGTGATAACAGGTTATTTTACAACAAATAGGCAGAAAGATTATTCTCACATTTCTTTATGATATGTAAGAATTGTCTTTATGGTTGTGGTTGTTTCTAAATTGTTTCTGAAATCTTCTTGTTTCACTAGTGATAGGTCAAAATAGGGATTTTGGAAGGCATTCACTAGCAAGATGATTTGAGAGAGACTAACCTGAGCTGCAACTCCTTCCTTTCAAAATGAGGACCATGAGAATGAGGGATCAAAGCACAGGGATAAGGGCAAAACCAAAAAACTTTGACTTTGTTTCAAGAGAAGAAAGTATGAAAGTATTTCAAAAGAAATAGGCCCCATTAAAAATAAAGACTATAGGAGCAAAAGGGCAGAAGATGATATAGGAGGGTCATCTATAAAAGTCCATATTGGATAACAATTTTGTTCCTATTTTGTATTTAAATAGGGAAATAATTCTGTAGCAATTAAATCTGTTGAATTAGGTAGCAGACATGTAATTCAATTATTTAACATTCTACAATCATATTCATCCCTATTAAGATTTGGTATTAATCATCTAATACATCTGTTACTAGTTACGAAGTTTTAAAAAGTCCTGGTATCTTAAACTTTTAAACATTGACAACTACTCAAGCAAATATCTACCTAGCATTTTCTCCTATAACACTCTCTAATTTAGTTAAATTGTGACAGAATCCCTGATAATAGGTGTTGTCAGAGACTTAAAGAACTAGACAGATTAATTTGACAGTGATTACTTTGAATATATGACAACACATCTGTTCAGTCTCAAGATATAAAAGAAAAAAAAATAAAAACATTTTGAGTCATTGCTTTCTGCATGTAGTATTGACATATGCTCTTAAGTGAGGACTTAGTAACCAATTACACACATTTTATTAATGCTTGTTTGATTTTAATCTCTTCCCCAGCTAAGGAGGAGCAGATGATTTGCTATTCACCTCTTTACTTCTGGCAAACCATTCACTGTTTTAGCAGCAGATATTTTTTCTTAGAGCTTATATTATTATTTCACATGAAAGCAGTCCTTACAAAAGACGCTAGATTGAGATCCCTTCAAACAAATTGTGTTTTCTTTATCCAAATATACATCAAGAGAATCAGCAGTGAAAATGTTGTTATCCTCTTTCTCCAAAATACTTCAGTTTTTATCTGAGTATATTGTGTTTCAGTCTCTTTGATCATTCAATTTTTGCTACATAAGTAGAGGACTTTGTATGCAAGTCTATTGGTACATGAACACCAGTCCCTAGGAACTGGGCTTGTAATCAAACTGTTCTCACTGGGCACATCTACACATGCATTTACTCCAACCTGGATTTACTCTGGTGTATTATAAACTGGAGTAAGGGTTTTTGGGCAGGCATCTACACATGTGGGGATTAGGGAGAAGATTTACACTCTGTTCCCTGCAGCCCTGCAGTGGGCCCCTGCAGCCACCTTGGGGGAGCTCTAGGCTCCAGCTGTAGCTGCCAGCACCTGGCAGCCCTCTTTAAAAGCCAGCCCCACTTGCTGCTCTCTGGTCAGCCTCTTCCTTGCCCAGAAGCAGCATGCCAAGTGCAGAGACAGCACACAGCAGCTTTCTCTTTGGCCACTCTGCCTTCCCCATGCTATGTCTGCTCCAACCCCTGACCCTGGAAGCAATAGCCAGTACCCTGGGCTTCTGCTGGCCACCATGATCACCCTGCTGGCCCACCGTGCTGACCACCACCTCACATACAGATGTCTCACCCTGCCCAGCTCCTACAACCGGCAACCACCTGCCTGGCCACAGTGTGTCATCCCAGGGCCACTGCCACTGCCACACAGCTGCTGCCACAGGACACTGTCAAGGGGTTCCACAATGCCACCTCCAGGGCTGCTGTTGCTCTCCTGGGCCTGCAGCCCCACCACCTCAGGGCCTGTTGGGCCAGCCGGGACTGGTGGCAGCACATCATCCAGCATACCTGGGACAATAAGCAGTAGCTGGATGGTTTCTGCATGACTGAGGTCACCTTTTAGGACCTGTTCCACCAACTCTGACTCCATCTGGAGTGGCAGAACACTAGCATATGCATGCCACTCCATGCAGACACCCAGCTGTTTCTCGCTGTGTTGAAACTGGCCATGCCCACCAATCTCCGGCACATCAGACATCTGTTTAGTGTGGGCAAGGCCACCACTGGGGAAGCCATCCTGGAGGTGTGCGAAGCCCTTCAAGACATGCTGGGGCACACGGTGCTCTGTATCCACAACCCCCTGGCATTAGTGGTGGGGTTCCATACTCTTGGATTCCCCCAGTGTATTGGGATCCTGGACAGGACCCACAACCCTGCCACCTGCCTGATCCATGGACACCAGTCCTACTACAGACACAAGGGATTTCACTCTGTGGTCCTGCAGGCCACTGTGGACCACCACGACACATTCACCCATGTCAGTGATGGCTGGGTAGGCAGCGTGCACAAAATCCATGTGTTTGCAACTCCGGCCTGGTGGGACTGGTGAAGAATGGATGCTTTGTGCCGGAGATGGTGGACCTGCAGCTGGGCACCATTTTGGTCCCTCCCCTGCTCATTAGAAACACTGCCTACCCACTCCTGCCCTGGCTGATGCACCCCTACACCAGCCACCTGGACCCCTGCAAGGCCCACTTTAACTGGTGCCTGGGCCAGACCCATGTCCTGGTGAAGTTTTCCTTGGATGGAGGAAGGAAACAGTCCATGAAGGATGCCTGATGACAGGAGCACTACTTGCAGCAGCAGTGACAATACTGGGCCTCCACACCAATGCCCCAGGAGAGCCATGCATCTGCCAGCAGGGGCCAGGGCATGGGGTGCAGGCGGCTATAGCTGACCACCTCCTCCTGCACTCTCTGCTCTAGCCCACCTGCCCTACCACCCATGGACCACCCCGCTACCCACCCATCCCTGGTACCACAGTCAAGACAGACACATGTCAAAAGAACAAGTCTTTGTTCCCCTCACATCACGCAGACCCCACTCCTCACTCCCACCCCAAACACAGACCCTTCACCACCCAACCCATGCACCGACAATAAAAAAACCTCTTCCATGTGCAAACTGTTTACAAAGTGATTTTTGTGGTGTCCTGGAATTGGGGGCTGTAGGGTAGGGGCACCTAGGGGGAAGAGCCTGGGGGCAGACAGCCAGTACCCCAGCCTCCAGTCATTTCTATGCTGGTCTGGATACCATGGCATGTGTGGCAGGTGAGAATTTGCCCAGCGGTTACAGCAGCCAGTGTTCCTTCAGTGCATCCAGTTCCCCCTCTGGCTGCCAGAGTCCAAGCCCAGCAGGGCTGGTGTGTGGTCCTGGATCCACTCCAAGCATCTCTGGTTCCATGCCTATGTGGAGCTGGGCTGAGTGGTGGGCTCAGGCCCAGGAGGAGGGGGCTGGGTGGTGGGGCACCTGGGGTGGTGCCCAGGCCAAGGGTTCTTGGCAGCTGGAAGTGGCAAAGGGCCTCCTCCCAGGCTGAGGTAGGAGCCTGCTGCAGGATGGTTGGTGGCTGCCAGGGCTAGGGATGGGGGCCAGGCAGTGGGCAGCATGAAGGCAACCACCAGGGACAGAACTGTGTCCAGCACCCGACGGTTATCATCCGTGGCCTGCATGGCCCAGCCCAGGATGGTATTCTGCTCCTGCAGCACCTAGAGCCATGCATACTCCAGGGCCAGGAACTTGGCCCGGAATTCCCAGTCCATCCAATCCTGCACATCCTCATGGGTGACATCCTCTGCCTGCCAGACCTGTGCTCCTGTATGACCACTACCAACTGCTGGAGGAGGAGAGTACAGTCCATTGTGCACCTCTGGTGGATCTGATGCATCTACAGGGGCACGGTGGTGGGTGGTGGCGATCCTGAGCTGGCATCCCCGCTGCCAAGTGTGGTTTTGCACCCATTTCCAGATACAGAGCTGTGAGACAGAAGCTTTTTGTGAAAGTTTGCAACATTTCAGAGATAAGATGCTATTAACCAGGGACTGGCACTGCCCAGCCTCATATAGGGGGTCAGGTATGCACGGGTGTCCAGGGACCATGGTATGTTGGGCAGGCAGGCCTGTGCCCAGGTGGCCACTGGCTGAGCCCCACATCCCTGTGCACTCTCCTGGGGCCGACAGGCCACTGGGTGCTGGCCACAAGCAGCCTGGCTTCCCAGGACCATTCTCAGGGTGGGACAAGCACTTGCTACCACTGCTCCAGATCCTGCTACCACATCTCTCCTCCTGAAGGCCCACCACTCTGCTGCGCTGCCACCCAGCCTATGGCACCTGGGCTCAGGGGGCATGTGGATCCCAGACAACTGGGATGAGGAGCTGCCCATACCCACACCCTCCCCAATGGGGGTCTCTCCAGAGAGGCACCCCAGGGCCTTCCCCCTGCTGTGCTGCTGTTGGGTCCTGAGCTTGCCCCTGTTGCATGTGCCCCAGGCATGCAGAATAAGCTGTGCATGCAAGCTGAGGGGTGCCTGACCTACGGGTGCATCCACGCACCTGGTACAGTACCGTGAGTTACAATGGCATGGGGGGCAAACCCAGGCTGCCCCACAACCTTTGTGGCTGCACTACGCATCTCTGCCTCCCATGACCGAGGAGGATATCACTGCCAGCACTGAGGCATTCCTTGGCATGTGAGAGGCCTGTAGCTACCTAGCTGTGGGGGCATGGGCTGCTCAGTAAAGTTCTGCACTGTGTTTGCGTTGTGGGGGGGGGGACAGAGGCAGGAACCTGAGAGCATGGGCAGGCCCAGTGGGGAGGGGGGCCAGGGGCCAGGGGCCAGGGTCAGGGTAGAGGCTGGGGTGGGGAGGACCCTCCCCCCAGTGCAGGGCTTACCATGTGGCTGGGGCTGGTGAATCTGGTTACTGTGCAGTCCTCCCTGTCAGCAGTGGTGTGCAGTTGTGCTCAGTGTCCTAGGCCCACAAGGCACAGTGTGCAGGTGCCCAGCCTGGGGATCCTCCCAGGGAGGAGTGGTGCTGCTGGTGGCCAGCTGTGTCATGGCTGGCTGTGCCTTGTGGCTGGCCCTGGGGCTGTGGAGTGTGCCAGGCAGGAACTGGCCAGGGCTCTCTGAACTCCTGGTGGAAACTGCAGCTGGGGAGCTGGGAAGAGTGGGATGCTGGGAACCTGAGAGGCTCACCCCCAGTGATGTGTCACCGGGGGTACCAGGCCAGGGCTGAGGTTCGGGCAGACTGACTATGCTGCACCAGAATGGTTGTCAGTTACCACATAAAGGGCATGGTCTTGTGGGTACAGCCAGAGTGACAATTGGGGGTCAGTCACAGTGACCCACTGTACCCACAAGGCCTTAACCTTTAAGTGGAACTGCTGTGCTGACTGGTTATGCCCTCACTTTCACATGTGGCCTGACAGTACCTCATAAATATGCACATTGGAGAGGAAGTCCCAGTCAAAGTGCTGCAGCACTTCTGCCTCACTCCAGAGCACCACACAGTCCCCAGTGTCCTCCTTGCTCCATTTGGGGCCCTGGGTAGAGGGCACAGGCATGGGCACAGCCACAGATAGGAAGGAGGCCATAGTGGGTCCTGCACCAGCTCTCTGCACCCCCATGCAGCTGCTCCTGAGCTGCTGGGCATGGACAGCTGTGAGCAGTTCCCAGGACAGGGCCACAGCGTGGGACAACCAGCCGTGCAGCAGAGGCTATGCCCCATAGCACATGCAGGCACAGGGCAGGCTGCTGTGGGTGTGCAGCAGGCAGGTGGTACTGGCGCTGCTAGCCAGAGGCTGCCTGCAGGTGGCCCTTGGACCTAACAGGCCAGGCCTGCAGTACCCCGCTGGCCCTGACGGCACTGCCCTGGCAGTTGTGCAGCAGGGTGGTGTCAAGCAACAGTGCAGCATTGCAGGCAGTCAAGCCCAGCTCAGATGTGACCTGCCAAAGAGGCTTACGCAGGGCCCCCTAGTGGCTGGGCAGACCAGGGAGCAAGCTTACTCCCAAGTCACATCTACATGTCTACTGCTGCACAGTAACTAATCCCACTTAAATTTGCTACTTGTATTTGCAAGTAACAAATTTAAGTGGGATTAAGGGTTTTTACTGCACAGTAAGCATGCACATGTGCATGCTAAGCATGTGCAGTAAACTGTGCTAATGCGCAGTAACACATCTTATGTAGATGTGCCCAGTATGTATTATATTTCAAATGCTCACGTTAATTGTGAATTAATATCTGACAAAGTAGAGTGTCTCCTACAAAAGTGTATACATTTCTGAATAAATTCATCTCTAAGGTGACACTCTAAGGTGCCTTTCCTTCTTCCTTAAATACAATAATGTGCAGGATCTGTTGCTCTGGATACACGTGCAATGGAAAAATAAGGTGGTTTTTTTCTCTTCCATTTTTCGATGTCTTAGTTTCTTTATACTATGCTTGTTCAGTGATATGTGAGCAATTTAACTATGCTCTTATAGTTTATTAGCATTTATAAATATTAATTTTTGTATTTAATTTTTTTATTGCCTTTTATTTAGTATTCCTGCTTTCTGCAACTGCATTCACAGCATTTGACAGAGTGGGATATCACCTAAGAAAGCTTATGCATTTCTGAATAGCTTGCCTGCCTGACATGGTTAACTACCTTTCTCTATTATTGTATTTAAGTATTTGCCAGCATTACCTAGTGTGTTCAGATACATGATTTTCATTGTTTTATAAATGTTAAGAAGTGAAGTAGCACTCCATGAGGAATTTTAAAAATCTCAAAAATGAATACACAATTTTTCAATTTAATATTCTTGCTTAATTTAGAGATGGGGGACAACATGGCATTAAGTCTCTTGTCCTGATTTTTAAATAAAACATAGAACTTTATTCTACCCTGGTCAGTTCTAAGTGTGCAGCAAAGTTCACTGCAAAAAGGAAAGACAAGATGTGAGAATGGAAACATTGTCTCCTATGCATGCTAGATTCCAGGAAATTCAATACACTTTAGTAGGTCAGAAGGAAAATTCCATGAGTGAGGTAAAACCAAAATACCCGCCCATTTTTTTTATTCGGGGGATTTTTTGTTAGTTTGGGGAGGAGGGGTGTCGCCACACTGGCAGAGTGATACATGTTTCATAGAAATGGCTTCAGTTCCAGCTCTGTCCATGGAAGCAATTGTGAACTTACTCTTCTACTCCTACATAATTCTTCAGAGATGCAAGAATTCCAATAAGCATAGTTATTTTTGAAGAGGATGTGGTCTTCAAGAACTTTCTTTTAAACGTTTCAAACATACACACATGACTGTGAATGTGTGTATGTATATATGTATGTATATTCACATATGCATAGACGTGTGTGAGTTTATATATATTAAAATTACAATGTAATTTTTTCAATGCTGAAAATTGTTGGTGAAAACATCAACTGCTAATGAAGTTCTCTTAACTCAGGTCTAGTTCATTGTGCATTAAGTAGAAGATATTATTTAAACATTTTATGACTCCCTTTTGTATAGGCAACACTGCTAAAATCTGTTGAAAATATGAAAATCAGTGCATATGATGTGTTTTACTTGAGCAATGGATTGCCATATGCAGTAATGTACACCCTTAGTACTAAGCTCACAGTTAACCAGCACTGTAAGCTTTCCATGCTTTCTAAACACATTCTGCAATGTCTAGGAATATTAAACAATAGACAAAGAAGATACTTAGGTATCAGTTTTATAGTCCAGTGCTCAACAAGAAGATTAAAACTTATATTCTGGTCAACAATCTACTTGGTAAGTCTAATATGTGAAGGAGACAAAATGAGACATCAGCATGACAGATAGGAACCTAATCTAATACACACTTTAGTCCAACTGTTCATCGGATGCAACTCCTGATCAAAAATCCCACATATAAACTATGTCATTGATATATCATGAAGGAGGGGAAAAGCACCTTTCAATACAATTCTTATACAATAAAGGGCTTGGTCCATCTGTCTATCTGTCTGTAATGCTCTTGGAGCACTCTGATCAGTTACTGAAACAACCAATCAGAGTGCCAAGTGCTGCCATGACAGCAGGGATGGAGGACAGGGAGCAGGGGAGTGAGGCCAGTGGCACTGGCTTTGCCCCCTCACTCCATCCCTGAAGTTGTGGTGCTGCTCCGCCACCTCTGAGGAGCAGGGCCGGGGGGCGGGGGGTGAGCCCAGTGGCATTGGAGGCAGTGGCAGCAACATGGGGTGCTGGCAAAGGAGAACAGAGGGGACGGTGGGGCAAGCTTCCGGCCCCCACCTACTCCTGAGAGGTGGTGCTGGTGTGGGGTGGTGGGTGGCAGCACTCTGTGCCAACCCCGCCTCCCCCCACCCTGTCATTCTTGATGGGCAATTCACTAGTATATATATAACTTTAAGTTGCTTTCTGGTGTTCTAATGTGTGTTACAAAGGAAACGCAAAATGAAAATGCTGATGATTGAACTTCCCCATAATTTTTGCTATTATATATAAAATGTAGTACCATTTTACATGTTGAATTAGATAGTCCTACAGGCTTGGCATCAAAGTGATTTCCAGAACAGCTATTCGTATTTGCTCTATAAAAAAACCATGGACAAGGACTTCTCACCATTTTATTTCCACTTAATATTTAAAATACATAATTAGGCGGATAGGTTGAATTTCACCTCTAGAGAATTACTAGTTTCTAGGCTGTAATTCTATACAACCACAACTCAAGGCAGCAGATATTTGAATTCTAAGCTGAACTTGTAAGAGAGCAAAGTACAGGTTTAATGGGCAAAAAACCAAAAGAAGAAACTATAGGTGACCGAACAATTCTCACTTGGCTCAGTTTTAGAGAAATTTAAGAATTTAAAGCTATGGCTAAATGACTGAAAACAGCTGATACACAGCATTGTACAATGAAGGTATGAATCACTCTTAAGCAAAAAGGAATGTAAAATGAAGCTATAGCATTACTATCTAACATCAAAACAGACTATGCATATGGGACATAGATGATGAACAGAAGCACAGATTGATTTAGCGGATAATTAGAAGTACATTTGTGGAAACATGTCAAAACATGAATTTAGACATCAACTGGCAAACTAATTTATGAAAAACTTTTTGCCATTGTGCAACACCCACTGCCCTCTGACATAATAAACTGAAAAGTCATGCTATGGCAGATTTGCTTGAGACAAAAGAATTGTAGGAATTCCTCGTAATAGCTGAATGACCCACTGTGAACAACTAGGATATTGAAAAATAGCAAAAAAGCAAATAACAAAATAAGGATAATACAGCACATATTATACTTGGGTCAATTATTTGATAGGAGTGGTGTAACTTTAATTGTTTATATTAATAATAAGGCAGAGTAAAACTTTTATAATAGGCTTTGTAAAAGTAGAGAAGTCCTAGCAGCATAATGCCTCATATAGCATTTGACTATTACAATTTCACTGAAAAGTAGGAAGAAACCCTTTTTTTTTTTCAAATTAAAATTATGGGATGCATCCATTTGATGTCAATAACATTTGAAACCCTCAAGTTATTCCTCATCAGACTTTAGTAACATTAAAGTGGATACATTTTGGTTCTAAATTTCTACATATCCTTTAAAAGATGTGTATTAAAATGGTGAAAATAATTTAGCTGATTATTTCCAATTTTTCAAGAGGTATAATTTAGTCTTATCTTGACACTAAAATTCCCCAATTAGCATATAGAAAACATTACTGACATTTAATTAAATTGATATAAAATTAAAGTTGTTTTTTTCAGTGTAGTTCTTGCAAGTCTGTTATTAAAAATAATAATAATCCTTCCATTTAGGGTACCAGAAATGGCATCAGTGTTCTTTTTTCATTTCATAACAGACTAGTTTCAGACATCTCTTATATTATCAGAACCAAGGGTATTTATGGAATATTTAACTTACTAATAAAACACAATTATTTTGACTTACATTCTTTTACTACCTTTGCTCCTAAAATACTTTCCCCCATCTTAAAACACACAAAACATGGTAGAGTAGGAGTGAGATAGCTGTCAAGGTCTGGAAAATATGAAAGAGGCAAAGATTTCTGTGGGTGATATGTTATATTGGATCAATTGCACTTTTGGGATAGATTTAGACAAGCTTTTGAATGCAGTGACTGCATTTTTCCTTAGGTGACTTAAAGAAGGCAGGTTACCTGAGGAAGAATGCACTGCATTTGAAAGCTTGTCTGTCTATCCCAACCATGCAATTGGTTCAATAAAATATATCACCCACAAAAATCCTTTCCACTTGTGTAAGATAAAGTTGCGGATTCCCTGAGTTTTGTTAGTAGGTACCAGCAACTGAGAACCTGGCGACATAGCTGCAGATAGCAGTAAATTAGGCCTGTGTGAAGTGGCAAGCATTCGATTCGGATTCAGATTCAGCTAATTCTGAGTTACAAATTCAAGCAAATATTACCTCCTAAAGAATGAACACTGCAAAACTAACATTCAAGGGAAAACTGTATTATTATATATATTTTCTGTCTTTGCATTCTTGATTTTTATCAACATTTATATTATTATTTTGCATTTAATTTACTCCAAAATGTCCTTACCATATTTACTCACATAGCACATAAATCCTTTCCCCAAATATCAGCTCTCCAAAATTGGGGTGCATATCTTAAGTGGCAAAGCTGATTTTTCTCCACTGAAATAGAATCACTAAAATGCTGTGCTACAAGATATCTACCAGCTACTTTAGCCCTGCCAGCAAGCCGAAGGGACACAGTTCAGCGTTACCCCTTTCACAGCCACTCTCAAATTGGCAACTGTTTTTGGCTGAGCAGCTTAAAAGCTTGCCAATTTGAGAGAACCCTGTAAGGGTTAATTCTGGACTTCATCTCTCCTGACCGCTGTCCCAACAAGAAGCTGCCAGTCATCTTGAAGCACTGCCTAGCTTCAAGCCTACTCTAGACCAACAGTTCCCAAACTGACAAATTGAACACCATCAATTTTAAATGACACAACCTTAAGTACCACCAGCAAAATCTTCAGTTTAACCTTAAGTGCCACCAGAAAATTTTTGTCATATAAAGTAATTATAATAAACCCGTGAATGCGTACCACTGGCAGGTTGTCTGCGTACCAACAGTGGTACTCATACCACAGATTTGAAACCGCTGCTCTAAACAGTGACTCTGGAAAAAAACCCTTTCCCCCCCCTATATTCTTGCCTTCATAAACAAGGTGCATGTCTTAGGAGTATTCAAGAAAATGATATATATTTTTAGTGATTTTTTTTATGCTATATGTGTTTTTCTAAATATGCTGTATTTCTCCAAACAATCCTTATTTGGAAAGTTGTCTAAAAATACTGAAAAAAGGATAGATATGGGTACAGGCTGTATTCAGAGGATGAAAAGTAGTCTCCAATACTTAATAAGGTTGTACTTTTTAACATATATGTTCTAACATTAACATTAATTTGTCTTGTTTAACTGGTTGAGTTGTAGGACATGTGTTTTAGGAAATTCTTTGGGGACTTTCATTGCCCATTCTAGCAGAAGTAAAAAGCATTCCTAAGGGGCACACTTACTATAGTAATGCATATTAACCACGTGGGTAACATATTGTCTACAGAGATAGCCATTTACATTCTGAAGATACAAAGAGTATTTCATCCTTATATTTGTATGGTTGAATTGTAGAAAGTAAAAAGGAAGATATACGCAGAAAATGAATACCCCCACAATGCAAGAAACTGTAAACATATTATGTAGATTCCAAATAAATGTTGATAAATGCCTCAGGAATACTTAGTTGAAAATAGGCATCCTCTTGAATCACTGTGTAGGAGAATTGGTAGCTCCTTGGCAACCTACAGGAGAAATTACAGGCCTCAGGAGGACCTTAGTAAAAGAAAAAGTAACACTCAAGAGCAAAAAACCCTCCTTGTCAGAAGTGTGTTCTTAGATCTTCTTTTGATCAAATTACATAAAACATCTGGGACACACCTAATTCAAAGACACAATTATTTTTTTTCCCCTCTTGTACAAAGGAGAGAGGTCTAAGGAAATCATGAACTAACACAATATTCAGGTAAGGGAAGCATTTGCCAATAAAGTAATAAGCAGGTATCATGGTTTTCTCTGATAAAAAAAATCTCCAATGTTCAGATTTTAAAAAGTAACCGAAAATCCACATTTTTCCATGATTAAAATGAAATGCCACCACTATATATATATCTATATATCTATATATATAGTGGTAGCTACTAAAGCAGGGGTGGGCAAAATATGGCCCAAGGGCCGGATCTGGCCTGCCAAGGGATTCTATCTGGACTGCAGCGGGTCCCTCAGCTCCACCTAGCCCAGGTGCAGGGGACAGCCTAGGCTATGGTGCATACAGATGGTCTTGCCACCCCTAGGCATGCAGTGGGGCTGGGACTGCGCAGAGGCCAGACTCAGGTTCCTAGAAGCAGCAGTGGTGGCAGCTGCTGCCACTTCTAGTATCACTGCCATTGGGGGACTGGCTCCACTGCCCAGGCACCCTAGCCCATCCACCCCACATCCACTGCTGGGGTCACTGGACAGAGCAGGCAAGCAGGATCTCCATAGAGACTAGCCTGCCACAGGCAGGATGTGCTCAACTGGGAAGATGGGATGGTGCCACAGGCAGGTAGGGAACAGTATCCAGGAGTGGGACAGTCAGGCAGAGATCACTGGGTGGTGACATCTTGGAGCCAGGGCCCAGGACAGACCAGTGATTCACTCCCTGCATGCCCCTGCCCATGGAACTGGCATCCATCTCAGAGGTATGCAGGGTGTAGATTGCTGTTCTATCACAGGCCCCATTCCTGTGCTGTCACTCCCAGTGTTTCTGGCCCCCACCCTGCCTACCCATCCCACTCCTGGACACCACTCCCCACCTGCCTTTGCCTTCATCCCATCTGCCCAGCTGAGCCCAACTTGCCCATGGGAGTCCCAAGCTGGTCTCCATGAAGACTCCACCTGCCCATTCCATCTGGCACCTCCAGCAGTGGGTTCAGGACAGACAGGCCTGGGCCAGATAGAATATATTGACTCCCCCACACCATGCCAGACCGCTCCCCTACTTGCTCCGTGCCAGGTCAGCACCACCCCCTCCCCCGCTGCACCAGACCAAGTCATTACCTGCCCCTCCCCTAACCCTCTCCCCGCTGACCAACAACAATTCAACAAAATTCCCCAAGTGGCCCATCCACAAATTGCCCATCCCTGCCCTAAAGGGTAGATGGGCATTTCTCCCCTCTATCTCACTTCCAGCATGAAACATGCACAGAGTGATACTATTCTCCCACAGCTGGAAATAGAATCCAAACTATGCATAAATGCCAAAAATTGCCATTATGTTACTACATAAGTGGCACTTAGGTCCCCTCTGCACATTACAGGTATTGTGCAATTAACTGGTTAACTGCAGAATTACATGGACTAACTACACATGCAAAGTAGGTATCACACAGTAAAAAGCTCCAACCAGCTATAAAGTTAGACCTTGAAAACATATACTAACTTAATCGCTGGTTGTTATCAAGCTTTAAACTGCACATGTAGCAGGGTCTCCCCAGCAGCTAGGAGCCGCATCAGTTGATGGGGCTCCCAGCCACAGTGGTGCACCATGTCCAGCATAAAGCCCCCAAGCTCTAGGGATCACAGCAGCTGCGATCTCTAGGGTCCAGGAGTTTCCTTCAGCTCTGAGCCCTAAGAATAGTGGTAACTGCAATCCCCAGGGTCCAGATGGTTTCAGACAAACCTGTGGACTCTGGGGATTGCAGTTGCCATGATCCCTAGGACTCTGGGGTGCATGAAACCCCAGGACCCTGGGGATCACATCTGCCATAATCCCTAGGGCTTCAGAGAGTCAGAAAACCCTGGGGTTAGAGGATCACTGCAAAGGTAATCCCCCCCTCCTCCCTCCCCCAGCCCTGGGAGTGCAGGAAATCCCTCGGTCTGAAGGATCAAGATGATCCTCCCATTCCAGGAGTTTCCTACACTCCTGGGGCAGGGGGAACACCCTGCAATGATCCAAAGAAGAAGGATTGCTAGGAAAAGACAGGATGCCCCTGACAAAGAGAGGGACAGGTATCTTTGCAGATAGGATCACTAACCTAGTGAGGAAGACTTTAAAGTAGGTTCAATAAGGGATGGAGAACAAAGTCCTGAGGTAAGTGGGGATATGGAGGAAGCAGAAGTAGGAGGAGACAGCAGAAGAGGCCTCATTCTTTCTGACAAAGTAGAGCAATTGGCTAGTCACCTCAGGTGTCTGTACAGGAATGCACACTGCTTGGGAAAAAAGGAGGAAGAATTGGATGAATGGGCTGTAAGGTAGATATAAAACTGGCTGGATTGTCAGGCTTGATGGGTAGTGATCAATGACTCAATGTCTAGCTGGCAGCTGGTATCAAGTGGAGTGCCCGCAAGGCATGGTCCTGGGGCCAGTTTTGTTCAATATCTCCAGTAACAGTCTGAAAGATGGGATGAATTGCACCCTCAGAAAGTTTGCAAATGACACCAATCTGAGAGTTGTAGTAGATATGCAGGACGGTAAGGCTAGAATTCAGAGTGACCTAGACAAATTGGAGGATTTGGCCAAAAGAAATCTTATGATGTTCAACAAAGACTAGTGCAAAGTCCTGTGCTTAGGATGGAAGAAACCCATGTACCGTGAAAGGCTGGGGACTGACTGGCTAAGCAGCAGCTCTGCAGAAAAGGACCTGAGGATTACAGTGGACAATAAGATGGATATGAGTCAGCAGTGTGCGCTTGTAGCCAAGAAGGCTAACAGCACAGTGGGCTGCATTAGTAAAAGTGCTACCAGCACATCAAGGAAAGTAATTATTCTGCTCTGTTCTGCACTGGTGAGGCCACATCTGGAGTACTGTGTCCTGTTTCGGGCCAATATAGGCAGGATGTGGACAAGTTGGAGAGTCTAGTGGAGAGCAACGAAAATGGTTCAGGGGCTGAGGAACATGACTTATAAGAAGAGGCTGAGGAACTGGGTTTATTTAGTATGTAAAAGAGAAAATCAAGAGGGGATTTGCTAGAAGCCTTTAACTACCTGAAAGGTGGTTCCAAAGAGGATGGAGCTAAACTGTTCTCAGTGGTGACAGATGACAGAATAAGAAGCAATGGTCTGAAACTGCAGCAAGAGAGGTTTAAGTTGAATATTAGGATAAACTTTCTCACTAGGAAGGCAGTGAAGCAGTGGAACAGGTTACCTATAGAGGTGGTGGAATCTTCATCCTTGAAAGTTTATAAGGCCTGGCTTGACAAAGCTTTGGCTAGGATGACCTAATTGGGGCTGGTCCTACTTTGAGCAGTGGGTTGGACTAGATGACCTCCTGAGGTCCCTTCCAACCCTAATTTTTTATGAATCCAAGATCCTCTAGTCCCAGGGGTGGAAAGATTGCTGCAGGGGGGATCATCCAGTCTTGGGGTTGCATGAATTGCCTCTGCAGCTGGGAGCCTACCAAGTGGGGTGCATTGGAGTCCCAGTCATGGGAGCTTGCCTCTTGCCAGTGCAGTGGAGGCTTGGGATCAGTCTTCTCTTGCACTAGTGATACAGCACAATGAGATCTAATGCATGATCCCACAGTCACACCTCCTGCCATGCACATGTCGCATGGCAGGAGGCGCAATTATGTAAATCATGGATTAGATCCCATTGTGCTTTTACCTGCACATGTAAAAAAGGCCTTAGGCATATAAAGATAAATAGGATTTTGCCCATAGTCTATTACATCTAAAAAAAAGTAAACCATACCACTTAAATTACATTGGCTTTCAGATCTTGGTTTCATCAGCAGATTATGGTGTTTGACCTGATAGGAAATCATGGAGAAATCTCTCTCTCATATTATTTTAAGCGGTCCCAAAATATATTTCAATATAGTTCAGGATATTATTCTTAATAACCTAAGTAGTAGTAGTAATCTTTTTCTGAACCTGAATATCCTTTAACTGTCTGATAAATATTGGAATACCATTCCAGTAGAAGCCAACTAATTTAGAATATTAGCAGAAATTGAGGCATAGAACGCTGTTGTGTTTCTATGAGCCATTCACTAAACCAAAAATTAACTTTTAAGTCCAGTGACATGGATTCCCTCATAAATTGTCAGTCACTTTTTATGTGACCTTAATAGACAATGAAATGTCTGGTTTATTTTCTTTTAACAACAAAGGTCCCATGGCAATATACCTAAGAGTTTACTCTGTGTCCTCAGCTAAAAAGTCATCTCCCTTAATATCGTCTGAAGTAACATACACCAGTTTACTACTGCCTTCACTCTTAAGGGTGACTATTTTAATGCATATCAGCCACCTGTGATATAATGAGACTTATCTTGTCAATTCTAAATGGAAAATCTAATACAGTGGTGTTTCAATCCTTTCTTCTATAGCATAAATCAAATTTCAGCATCTTAACAAAGTCTAGAGTCTACACCAATCATCCTACCCTATTTTCCTCCTGGCTCTTGGTTCCATGGAGCAAACACTCCTTTTGATATTAGCATCTGCAGCTGTATCTATCTCTTCCACTTTTCATGAAGAGATTTTTTCCAAAAATAAGAATTATTCCTACTGTGGAAATAAATCACAGACCTTTAAATATTCAATCCTTGTATTAAGATGCATACTCATTGCAGTCATTAATGATCAAAAGGAAAAGAACTCTTTTTTAACATATTAATTCAGTTAATACATACTTGTCCACTAAGGAACTGAGTTTCCTAACTCAGGTAAGTATGGGGTAATGACCAGGAACTGTATATAGGACAGTAAGTGATCTCTGTCGCATTATCTATTGACATTAGCTGTGTCCTAGTATATTACTTAGATTCTTTTTCCCTGTTTTGCCTTAATCATTAACTGTTCTTTGAGTTTTCAATCTACTGATGAATGTGATAAGCCCTCACAAATAGCAAAACTTTATCATTTTTGCATTTCTGGCATGTATAATATTTCAGCAGTGAATTCCAAAAGAAGCCTAACTTATTAACATATATTCATTAACCTTTGTGAAGATAAATGGACTACGACTGAACATTTTAAAGATTTCCCCCAGATATTCAAGACAAATTATCTCTCTCTCACACATATACACACATGTGCAAATGCCATGTAATATATGATCCTTACAAAACCATTATTCCTTATATAAATGGGATTCATGGAAGTGCAAGCAATTATATTACTGGATATAACCCAAAAAAACTTAAAAGCCACTTAAGAATAAGTACATATCAGTAATATCAATAAGCTTATGACCAGATTTGTTTCTAAACCATTTTTCATCTGACAAATGACTATGGAAGATTTGGAAACCCAGAAGGAAATGCCTATCAGAATGTTTTACAGAGAAACGTAAGCTCATTATACAATATCCTCTTTGGGGGTTTGTGCTGTCAGAAAAGAAACTGATCTAGCAAGGGTGAAACAAAGAGAAAAGATCAAATTTCCCTGAAGGAGCTGCAATAACTTTTTGCATTAACAA
>NW_005841926.1:251849-278207 GCF_000455745.1 Alligator sinensis
TAGCAAAAGGTTTCCTAATTTGTCATGCTGTTTGCATAAATGCTTTTCATCCAAACAGCTGGAAGGAAAAGGAGTGATAGCTAAAAGTGAAGGTTAAATTCTTATTTCAGATGGAAGTTAAGTTGTGTGTGGGTGAGAATGAGCATGAAGACACATACAATGTATTCTTCAGAGGAAAATTTACAAGATTCCAAGAAAAGCTCCCAGCAATAAGTGACCCTGAAAAACTAATAGATGTACAAGTGTTCTAATGGAAGGGAACAGCTTCCAGCCACAACTGAATCAGAATTCAACATACCAGGTAGGATGAGGGAAAGTGTCAGAGAACCAGCAAGGTACAAACATTAAGGAAAGTTTTTGAAGAAATACAGACTCATTTATTTCAGCTTTTTGTAAGGCCTACAAGGAGTGAACTACTTTTAAATCAATGAAATTTAAAAGATAGTAGGAAATGACCAGCCAGAATAATCAGTAGCAAATATTAGCCTAACTAAAAAGGGCATGGAGGTACCAGTTCTATAGCTCACGTCACAAATAAGAAAACAAACAAACAAAAAACAGTTATAAACTGTTGATCTAGCAATTTCCTAAGAGTTATATGATAGACTGTGGTTCATTAAACAAGAGACAGCTATAGAGCAAGGGCAACATGCACAGAGCATAACTCAACTTGTCTGGCAACTGAAAGCCCTGACACACAAGATGATCATTGTTACCAAAAAATAACCCTGTGTAATAAATAGCTATTAGTTACAAAATTAGCAAATCTAAATAAGCTGCAGTAGTTGAGCAACAATATAAAAGTATGCTAGAAATACTGAACACACTGAAAGTATAAATAAGAGGCCATTCTGTTCGGTTACATTTGTGTAAAATTGAATTAAATAAAAGATGAGAGCAATATTTACAAAATAACAAAGAGTAGTTCTTACTACAGCCATTAAATAAATATTTTCGAATTCAGTGGTCAGAACAGGAAATGGAATTATAAATGAATCACAGAATCATAGAAAAAAAGACCTGGAAGAAACCTCCAGAGGTCATTTAGGACCTCCCTCTGCAAAGCAGGATCATTCCTATCCAAACTATCCTATACAAGTGTTTATCTAACCCAAAGATGAGCAATTATTTTGGGTGGAGGGCCACTTAACAAGTTTTGGTGAGCTGTTGAGGGCTGCAAGGATAGCCCCACCCCTTGACAGGTGCCCTGCCCTCTGGTCACCATCTTGAGACCAGAAGACCTGGCCCCTAACCCTTGACCTTTGAGGGGGGGGTATGGGTGTCGGGGTATGGGGTTTGTGGGAGGCTGCGGGGGGGATGTGGATATGTGTATAGGGTACGGGGATGGGTGTCGGGGTATGTGTGGATGTGGGTGGTTGAGTATGGGGGGTTTGTGAAGAGGTGTGTTTATGGGGATGTGTGGGTGTGTGTGGGTGGGTATGGGATTTGTGGGGTGCTGTGGGGTATATGGAGGATGAGGGTGGCTGGGGGTGTGTGAGGGGGTGGTGGGTACTGGGTATGCATGGGAGAGTGTAGGTGCATGTGTGTGATGGGGTGTGTGTATGTAGCAGTGAGCAGGGTTTCCCCAGAGGTGCACAGGTGTGTGAGGGGGTGTAGAGAGGGGAGGGGGTTGTGGGAGTAGAGAGTGTGGGTGGGTGCGGTGTTTGTGGGGTGTGTGATTGTACGTAGGGGAGACTGTGGTTGTGGGATCTGTGAGGGAGGGTTTCTGGGTATGGTGGGGTATGCATCAAAGCCCTTGCACATTCCCCACATAGACAGTCAGTAACAGCCTCTGCTCTGCAACAGCCTGGAGCATGCAAGTCCTGTGGTGCTCCCCACCATTGCCAACAGTGCGCAACTCCATCCCTGCCCCACGCCCACTCTGGACTCAATCCCACCAGAGCAGATCAGCTGGAGCCCAGGCAGCCCTGGCCCAGACCACTCCACACCTGCTCCTCACCGCCCTCCAATGGCATGTCCTACCACCCCCTGGACATGCAGCGGGGCTTAGGTGGCTTCCCAGATGGACTGCCTTTCTAAACAGCCCAGGTGTTAGCACTTCCTTTGAACTGCTGCCACTGCTGGCCCCACCCCACACACATGTACCAGTGGGGACCCACACTGCAGAGCCCAGATCGCGTGTATCCTGCACCTGCTTTGGGCTCACCCACCCAGGTTCAGCATTGGTGGCACAGGACAAAAGCTGTTGCTCAGCAAGGGGGAAAAGTGGACCCTCCCCCTTTCCACTGCCAGCCATTTCTGCTGTAGCTGCCTAGACCCCATGCCAGGCTACCCTGCGTCTACACCACTGTCACTGCCACCTCCAGGCTGCTCAGGAGGCCACAAGGCAGCCCAGCACAGGGTCTGGGCAGCTACAGTAATAATGGCCATTAGCAGTGAGGGGGAGGGGCCACTTTTCCCCCATGCTAAGCAACAGCTTCTGTCCCACGCCACCACTGCTGAGCCTGGGTGGGATAGCCTGGAGCATCAGGGCTGTGCACGCAGGTCCCTACTCGTACTGTGGGGCTGGGGTCAGCGACAATGGCAGCCAGAAGGAGCAGCCCAGCCTAGGCAGCCCAGCTGCAGAACTGTCCCAGCCACACTGCATTTCCAGGGGGCGGCAGGATGCACCATGGCTGGACAGTACCTGGGCTGGACAGGACTGAGGGACCTGTCACAGGCTGGACAAAGACCCACTGTACGCTGGACCCAGCCTGCAGACCATATTTTGCCCAGCCCTGTTCTAACCTAATCCTAAAATTACAGTCAACCCTGTTGGCACAACTACAAAGCATACTGCCCAACAAGACCAAGATCACCCTATCCTGCCACACATAAAGCAGAGGGATGAGGGTTGGCAGCACCCTGCCTCTGACATGGGAAAGTAAAAATCCCTACAGTCTGTACCAATCTGAACACAGGGTAAAATTCCTTCCTTATCCAAAATGTACCAATCTGTCTGACCAGGGGAAAAGGGGTAAAACTCTGTTATCAGAAACCTCTAGGATTTAGTCCCAGCATGAGCATTGGTACACCTTAGTCAAATGACCCAACCTTGGCTGCAGCCAATACCCAATGCTCCGGAGGAAGGTGAAAACAAATTCCTGACACTTGCACCAACAGGAGGGACAAAAATCCCTTGTAGCAACCAGTAAAGCCCAGAAGCATGGGAAAAACCAAACAATCTCCACTTGGTTCTGCAACCTCAGGACAACAAGCATAACACGTCACACTCTCTAACTGGACTCCCCTTTCGTTATACATTTATCCCAGCTAGTTTAATCTTCTTTCATAAGTAAGCCATAACTGCCTTATTCTCCTGCTGTTAAGCATCCAAAATCCAATATCCAACTGCTCTAGAATGAAGAGCTCTTCTTGTTATCTCCCAGCAATCTGTGTGTGTGTGTGTGTGTGTGTGTGTGTGTGTGTGTGTGTGTCCGCGCGCGCAAGGAAGGAGACACATTCTGTTCCTAAAAAATCTAGGTTATCTACTCACAACCAGCCTTTCCTCCTTTGGATGCTTGCAAATGGATATCCATATGGTATCCAACAGTAACTTCCTGGTGCATACAATATGATATTGAGGTCAGACTAACTGGTCTGTAATTCTGTGGGTCCTCCTTTTTGCCTTTCTTAAATAGGGGTACTATGTTTGTCCTTTTCCCAGGTCTCTGGTACCTTGCCTGTCCTTCACAAATTGGTACATATTATTTATTATTATCAAAGGTTCCAAGATCTCCTCTGTCAATTCAGTGTGTGGGTACTAAAGGAGAGTGAGCCTTGCTTGCAGAGGTATAGAACCTTTCATGGGCAACTGGTGCCTCCCAAGTCTGGGGGGCACCAACAGGGCATGACTGGTGGGGGTGTCCCCCAGTGCCTGCCAGAGGAGCCTATTTCAGGGGGGCCACTAGTGCTCTCCATGCCCCACTACCAGCTGGAGCGCTTGCTGTCAGGGGGGACACCAGCCACCTCCCCCACATGTTTGACTCCAAGATGAACGTGAGCCACCAATGCCAGACCGCAGCCAGCAAGGCCAGCCATACCTTGTCATGCATCCAAAGGGGCATCTCAAGCCAGTCCAGAGAGGCGATACTCCCCCTCTATGCGACTTTGGTCAGGCCGCAGTTGGAGTCCTGCATCCAGTACTGGGTGCCGCACTTCAAAAGGGATGGGGCCAGCCTGGAGAGGGTTCAGAGGAGGGCCATCCGCTTGGTGAGAGGGCAGCAGGACAGGCCCTATGAGGAGAGATTGAAGGACCTGAACCTGTTCAGCCTCAGCAAGAGGAGGCTGAGGGGGGACCTGGTGGCTGCCTACAAGCTCATCAAGGGGGATCAACAGCAAATAGGCAGAGCTCTTTTCTCCCCAGCACCACCTGGGGTGACGAGGAACAATGGTCATAAGCTGATGGAGAATAGGTTTAGGTTAGAGATCAGAAGCCAATATTTTACAGTTAGGGTGGCCAAAATCTGGAACCAACTTCCCAGGGAAGTGGGCCTTGCCCCTACCTTGGGCATATTCAAGAGGAGGTTGGATGATCACCTGTCTGGGGTCTTGTGAACCCAGCATTCATTCCTGCCTGTGGCAGGGGGTCAGGCTAGATGATCTGTTCAGGTCCCTCCTGACCCTAGCTACTATGAAACTATGAAACTGTGTGTCACCTATGGACCTTTCACAGCCAAGCTTCCTATGTCTTTTTCATAGGCAGTCTGCTTATTATATAGTCCTTCAAATTTCCTACTCAGTCTCTGCTGAGTTCTTCCCAGAGCATTTCCAGTATGCACTTTCTAATAAGCTTGCCTCATATTTGCCTTTTTCCAATCTACTTGGTCTTAAACTGGTTCTTCTACTCCAGCCTACCTTCTGGCCTACTCAAGGCAACTCCTACAGAATCCCTGCTCTCCTTTGCAGAGACTTGTGACTTTGGGGGTCTCTGATGTCCCACTTAAAGGAACATTTTTCTCTTTCTCACTTGTAATGGGGATCAAAGTGGTCCCTGTTCCAGGGTCATAGTCTGTAAAATGTGATAATGACTCAGGAAAAAAGAGTATGGTCACCTATCCATGCTGAGCAGTCCAACAGCAGAGGATGAACTATATCTTACCTAGGCACAAATGAAGGAAAAGCTAAAGGACAACACAAAGTTGTCTCTACAGGAGACACTTGAAGTGCAGTAGCCTAATAACATTGCACAGTAACTTGTACAGCATGTGAATATGCTACTGCTACAGAATTATTAGGCTACTGCACAGTAGCATCGCTAAAAAGGCATTCACTGGCTACTGTACAGTAACTCTATTTACTGTGTATTTAAGTACTACTTAATTAAGCAAGTACTAAATTCAATGTGCAGTAACAACTACACATTAATGAACATGTAGATGCACCCGTAGGCACCAAATTTCCCTTAAACACCTACAAGGTAGAATAGAATCTGGTCTTAATTGTCCAGATAGGCCCATGCCCTACTATCATAATAGGGCATTGGCTGAAAACTGGCTCTGAAAGATTAGTTCAATAGTCATTATTAATCATTTTCCATCATACCAGGACTTTACAAAAACATCACCCATGCAAGGGAAAAATAACCCTGTAAAGGCTTAACTTTGCTTACTTGCAAGACCTATCAAAATATAAGAGATGTACATTAACAAATCTGTAGCTTTTAGTAAATGGCATGCTGTGAATGACTGAACATTCAGAAAGGAAAAGCTGAAACTTGTGTCCTTTTTCCTGTTACATTAATGCCATGTCATAATGCTACTCTCTAATCTTACTTCTTTCACATACTGATATTTCCATTCATTCAGGATTGACTTATTTCTTGGATTATATAGAATTTTAGCATAGTAAGAATAGACTCTGTATATTTTAAACTATTCCATACATAATCAATGGATTGAAGTATAGGATTCAGGTGAATTTCCTCAATGACATTAATTTCCCTGTGATATACTGAAGACTAATAAGGGTAGTGCATTTTTTACAGAAGACTTAAATGAATATTCTCAGTATTCCAATATATTTTGAATGTTTTCATCTCATGTAGAGAAGCACTGGATAACCTCATTTGAAGACAGATTCTTATAAGTTTTATAACCACAAATTAAATGATTATAAGTAGAATTATTTGAGCCATACTATTCTATTCTTATATAGGTATTGATACCATGCTCCTCATAGTATCTGAGCAACTTCTGGTAATGGAGTAAGCAAAATTACTTTGGAATAGCAGAGTGGAACAGAATTGCCCTTAAAGACCTAACTCCACTTAGACACCTATAAATGGAATAGAATTTGGCCCTTAGACATCTGACTTACATATGTAAGTGTGATTTTAGTTTACCTTACTCAGCTCTGTGAAAAACCATTAACACATACACTTTTGTAACACATTCATTTTGCCCTTAAGAATAAATTTGTGTTGTTAACATGTCCCCTCAGAGCAGCCATACTTGACATGCAAAATCAGCAAATAAAGTGATTCTGACCTTGTCTAAATGAGATATTTATGGGGATCTAGCTGCAGAGGACCAATGGTTCTTTTTGCTTCAGAACTTAGGCTTTTCAGTCCTAGTTGAGTCTAAAATTGTGGCAGTCTTTGTAAACAGATCATGGTAATTAACAGTCTGGTCTAACACTGGTATTCTGGACTGAGGCATAAGATACCCAGAAGGGTTTGGCTTCTAAGATATGGCTCATGAAGCAGGCTAATATAAAAAATCTTCAAAGCTGCCCCTGTTGACCAAAGTTTTTAGGTGCTTTTAGAAAAAAAGATTTACATACTACATACTAAATAGGAAAACATACTTCCCTAAATTCCATCACTGGAACTGCTGTTGTGAAGTTAAATTCAGGAGTTTTAGATATGAAGATTTAGTAAACTTTCAGTCAAAGAAGAAATAAAATACAATTAAAACAAAAATATTATTTTATTATTTTTGTAAAATTTTAAGTCTACCATTGCTTATCATTAAAAAAGGAGGGTTATGAGAAAAAAAAAAAGTTTGTAAAAAGGAATTAAGCCTTTAGGTCACTTCACCCTTGGTGAAGAGTGAATGCTCTGAAACAAGGGTGATATGACCTAAAGGCTTCTTGGAGCTAAATTCTGTTTCACTTTATGTACTCAAGTGGCATGTCTGAAACCACTAAACTTAAGTTTTTAGCACTTAAGCGAATTGGACTGTGTATCTTCTGGGTAGGTTTCTCAGCAGGGCGCATCTACACATTCATTAGTGTGCCATAATTACAGCACATTATGTTAGTACCTGTTATTACAGGTTATAAAAGTTATTACAGGT
The DNA here is from genome assembly GCF_000455745.1 of Alligator sinensis. Taxonomy (NCBI): domain Eukaryota; kingdom Metazoa; phylum Chordata; order Crocodylia; family Alligatoridae; genus Alligator; species Alligator sinensis. The sequence goes on from NW_005841926.1 coordinate 259,148, forward strand.
ACTAACTGAATGTGCCATAATCAAACCTATTACTCATTAGTATGCATGAATGCTTTTTGCATGACGCCTAATGTGCATTGGACTAAACCTATTGCACATTAGCTCATTAGCATGGTTTCTGCCAGACACGCTAATACACAGTAGAATTAGTCCAATACACATTAAGTGTCTTGTGTAGATGTGCCCTGCAGGAAATAAAATGGACTTTCCCACTTTTCAGCCCAAATGTCTAGTAGTTAGGACATTCGTGAAGCATATAGGATACATCAGTGTGAGGCTTTCTTCCCCTAGAGGAGTTTAAATTTTCATTTCCTGCTTCCGAGCAAATTGTTCTAACCAACATGGGTGGGGCATTTCCAATAGGAGATGAAGATTTAAACCTCCTCAGGTTGAAAGAGGCCAGAGCCTGAGTTTTCTGCTCCCTGGGCAAGTGCCCTAACTACTAGGCTACTGGGCTAAAAGTTTGGAAGTCCTACTCTTCCATGTAATGCCCACTAAATGTGGCTTTTACCCAACTAAAATTTCAGGATTTGCCCCATCTTTTCTGCATACTAGGGAGATTTTATTTCTCCCTGAAGCTGCCTAGCTGGAGCCCCTCCCTACTGAGTATGTTCAGTAGGCCAAGCATGAGAAATACTGAATTGCCAACTGTGTGTAAATACCAAAAACTGCATAGCTATGAACATGACATTAGGTGCATAAAGTTAAATAGGATTTAACCCTTAAAGCATATGGACAACAACAGCGTACTCTGCTGGTTAAAAGCCTATGATTCTGAATGCATGAGGTATGCAAGCCTCAAGGGTGGACAACATAGGGCCTTGTTACACTGTAATTTTGGGCAGCTCCTGGAGCTGTTAACATCTGGATTGTCCACACATTAACACCTAAGACTAGCTTTAAGCATTCTCTAGGTGGCTTAAATATCCACCACTCCAGGGCAGGATTCTCTCTGATCTGTGTTACTCAACTCATGTTACACTAAGACATAGCTACTCTAGGCTACACCTTACTGTAAACACCCTACCCAGCCCCTCTCCCACACTGGCCCAGATTAGGCTCACTGCCCCCCTCCGCCCATCCTCCTGAGCACCTGAGATCCCTGCTCACTGCCCCCCTGCCTCCCCTCCTTAGTTGTGGGTGCCCACGCTGTCAGTCCCAGGAGAGCAGGTAGGGAAGGGTTAATCTGCCTGCCTGGCCACCACTCCCACCACTGCTGCTCTCTTGGCAGGCTCAGCCTGAGGAAGAGCAGCAGACCAGCACCAGTGGCCGGGGGGGCTGGGGTTAACCCTTCCCTGCCTGCTCCCCCAGGACAGACAGCATGGGCAGCCACAAGTAAAGAGAGAAGGCAGGGTGATAAAGGGAAACCCCAAGGAGTGGGGAGGAAGGATTCCTACCTTTCAATCCTCCAAGCTCCTGCTGACCTGACTGTGTGACTGCTCCAAAAATGAGCTAGCACTAACAGTGCTCAGCATTTGAGCAGCTCAAAGGATAAGATGTGAAAAGGCCCACAGTTGTCTTACTTAACGAAAGGTATCTTTAAGTAAGATGTCATCAGTGAACTTGGAGTGCAATAGAAAGAAACAAAGTAAGCTGGCTCATTCCAAGGCTCGCTTTCTTTTATTATACCTTGCATTGGATTCTTAGCTACGGAAATAACTATGATTGACACTATTTAGATTGATCTTGCATAAGTCAACTTTTTATAATGATGTTTTAAATATAAAATATCATAAACAACTCTTGAATTGTTGGATTATGCTTAATATTTTCCTTTCTTGACCTTCCATGATTTAAACTGAGTCTACAACTCACAATTACCATGCTACAATGGCAGTGTGCTAGTTTATGTCAAACTCTGGTTTACATTAAGCTAGAACAGACAATCAGAGGTCACAGTCCTGTGATTGTTTTCCAACACACAAATCTGGACATGAATTTTATTTTTAACCCCCAAATTCTCTATGTGATGTGTGTTTAATCTTGAAGCTGTATGTTCTCAGTGGCAGCATGAGATGCTGGGTCCTGCTAAAAATATTTTAAATTACAGAGAGGTCAAACCTTTCTTCACTGCAGTGTAGTCTTAATGCACCTCAAAAAGCACTTCAGCAGAAATTTCAGAGTGCAGTTCAGAAATTATACAGAAACCCATTATTTGTGGATCACTCAATTTTATTCCAGGACTTATTGGGTGAATAAACTATAATAATTTATCTAAAGCTTTTACTGTCTATTGTCTTGATAGTTTACATACTTAATTAATGCAGTTTCATCCATACATTATAGTATTGTGTGAAATTAATATGCAAACTGACCCTTATAAAATAGTGAGATAACTGTGCCTGCAGATTTTTTAATTTACTTTCATTTTATTATAAAAATACAAAAGGCATGATTCCATATTATAGAAAAAATACCTCCATCTTTTCAATAAAAGCCATTTTAGAGTTAATCAAATAAAACATTTGAAGTAGCAAGACTTAGCCATTTCTCTCCTTCAGTGAATGTAAATCAGTTCAACAAATGCATAGTAATTCAAAATTAGCTAATAGTTATTTTTTGAAATAAGACCTATATAGACAAATATAGCCTGTTATTTTTGAGGTCTTCCATACCTGGAGGTCAGAAATGGTAACTTATTAATAAATATGTAATGCAAAGTTACTTTACCTCAGCTGAAGAGCACTAAGCTTCAATATAAGTGGCTTCTGGAGCCAATGGAAGAGAAAACCTGCAAGTCAAACTAGGTACATCTATCTGTTTTTCATAGGTACTGATACAGCCCCTCATTAATTTAGTGTTTCATAATCATTTTGTATGTATTTTATCATAAAATCATAAAGAAAAATAGGGCTGGAAGGGACCTCAAGGAGTTATCTAATCTAACCCCCTGCCTAAACCATCCCATACAAACCATAATCTAAACTCTACATTAGACTACCATGAATGCTAAACCAACATAGACCTAACACCCTAATCTGCCACAACACTGGTAAAGCAGGGGAACCATGGCAGCCAAAGTCCATGCTTCTATAAAATGTTGTTAATATGTGCTCAAGAGATCCTGGGTAAAAGGCCATGCTCCTCACTACAGAGGAAGGCAAAATTCCTTGCAGTCCATACCTGTCTGACCATGGGGTAAAATTCTTTCCTGACCCTAAATATAGCAATCGGTCTGACGCTGAGCAGAGGGTCAAGACCCTCTAGCCAGGAATCTTTGGTTTTGCTCCTGGTAGGGGCACTGGCACACCCCAGTCAAAGTCACCAGCCTTGACTGTAGCCAATACCCAGTGCTTCTAGGAAAGCTTAAAAACACACTGACGCTTATCCTCACATCACCCTAGGTACCTGTGAGGTATATAAGTACTATTATTGCTTTCTTATTGATATGGAAACTGAAATACAAAAGGCTAAATTTAAAGGGACATAAATGTCTAATATTGCCCCTAGGTATCCAGGTTGTAATTAATTTTAATTTTTAATATTAAAATTAAAAATGTAATTTAATTTAAAATTTAAAAATTAATGTTTAATATTGCCATTAGGTATTTATGCCAAATGTATAGGCATCCCAAGGATTCTCAAAAGACCTGCTCAGTTGCTACCTAACCTTATAAGCAGGGATCCTGATTTTCTCTGATAAAAAAAAATCCCCAACTTTCTGTTTAAAAAAATAACCTAAAATCCAGTTTTCCATAGCTAAAATTAAACACCACTAATATACAGATACAGTAAAACGTGTGTTAACTGGAATTTAAGTAACTGGAACACTCTATTAACTGGAATTTCTGTCTGGCCAGCCATGGGGGGGGGAAGCTCGCTCATGGCGGGGAAGGCTCACCACCACCATCACCCACCATGCTGCACTGCCACCAGTCCATGTGCACTGCCCCCCACCCCTCTGCCCCAGCTCTGCATCTGGCTGAAAAGCCCCTGCCCTCAGGTAACTGGAATTTTTATATAACCAGCATCCCCCTTAGCCCACTCATGCTGGATAACAAAGCTTTTACTGTAAATATATAGTGGTGTTTCATTTTAATCATGAAAAAAATGTGGATTTTGGGTTACTTTTTTAAAACTGAAAATTGAGAATTTTTTTATCAGAGAAAACCAGAATCTCTGCTTATAAGCACCTAATCTTCTAGTAGTGAATGTGGCTAAAACCCCTAAACCCTGCCACTGTTCAGTTGCTTGGAGATCTAGATCACAAAGTCCTGATAAGCAAATATAAATGCTTTCTGCTTTTTCTGCCTAATCCAGTCCACATTTACAGAGCATGCCATTTGAGCTAAGCTATGCACAAAAGACAACCAGGAATTAAACTAGTTCTCCAAGGACTGTGTCTCATTATAATCAAATGGTTTGGGCATTCACTTGTGAGGTCAAACACCTAGATTTAAATTCCTGTTACAAATGAGCTAGATCCACAATGCATGGCATGAATTAGGGGACTAAGAATAGAATTCACCACAGCTAGCATGCCAAGCGGGGAGCTACCTTACATAGCCAATAGGAAATACTGAGCAAAGTGATGTAATCTCAAAATCCTCCTTTCTTAAGGTTTAGCCACCTAACTCCATCCTGCAGGAAGTCACTAACCTCTACTCAAGAGTCATAGACCTGAACTCCCTCCTTGAGTTAAATATATGCAAGCACAGTTATTCCTTTCTTTCACAATGATGGTAGCAGCATTTGTACTATTTCTTTTTTATACAGGAACCTAGTATCTAGAACACTCAGTAGGTCTCCAAGATGTAGGAGATCTAGGTTCAATGCCCTCTTCTGCCTCATGTTATTCAAACCTAGATCTCACAAGAGAGTGTTCTATTAATTAAGCTATAGGTTGTTTGGGGTGCAAGTGTTCCACTGTGCATAAAAATAATCAAGGTCCATTGAGCTGGAAGCAACATAAAGCAATCACCTAGCTATTCAGACCAAAACCTGTGAGAGGAGAAACCTGAAATCTGGCCCCTGTTCCAAATACTGCTTCTGAAATGTATCTAAGATTGTTTTTAATGTCCTGTACAATTCAAAACTAGAATTAAATTATTGCACTACTGTACTGGACCTCCAGTGTAGCTATAAGACAGTGGAAGAGCCCAAACAGAGAAGCCTTCTTCATTCTTCTCCAGCCATGTTTTGAATGAAAGTGGTAGCTGCTACTGTGTTTTGATGAGCCTCCAGTCCTGCAGGTGTGTTTTAGATGTGTTCTGAACACAAAGCACAGAGATGAGAAACATCCGGTTGCTCAATGACAAAAGGGATTAAGTCTGAGATCACAGCTGAATGGCTCAGCTTTAACAAGACTGAAATTCTTCTGGCCATCTCAAGAAAAAAAACTTTGGAACCCAGGGAACTGGTTTACAAAAACTTAAGTACTCATAAGGTTAGGTGAGCATGTTTAAACTTTAACAATTCAATCTCTTTGTGGCTCTGGGCCTACCTGACATAGTCAAGGTCAAGCAGAAAGCTGGGAGAAGAGTAAGGAAATAAATCTAGGCTTTTGGACTTCAGGCTACTGCTGTAATCACTGCATCCTATTTTCTCTCCTCCAATTTAGGCATCAGCTAGAGGTGCACCAATACATCGGTCCCATATTATATTGGTACTGATAAAAGAAAAATTGACATGATTGACAATCAACTTTTTTTGGCTGATGTGGCCAATAATGTCACCGATAAATGCTGCATGCACGCGCAGCCACAGCACAGCACATAAGCGGCCAAGAGCACAGTCCAACAGTCTGGAGAGTGGCAACTGACTGGTAAGTCAGGGAAGGAAGAGGCATGGGGAGGGGCAGATCGAGACCCCCACAGTGAGGGAGGGAGTGGGGCTGGTGCTAGAACTGGAGCAGGAGCAGGCACTGCACAGCTGGGGCAGGGCACAGGATGGAGCTGCAAGCGGCTCATCCAGGGGAAGCAGGGGGGCAGCTTCTGCCACTGCACACACCCTGGGAGGGCAGGGGAAGTGTGTGCCCCCCGGATCTGCATGTGGGGTGAGGACAGGCTTCCACTTCAGGCTGGGACTGTGGGCAGTGCCAGGCTCTTCCTGGGGGCGGAGGCTGGACCACGGCTACACTTGGGGTGGATGGCAGCAGCACTGGGAGGGTGGCTGCAGCCACCCCAAAATACACCGTAGTCCTCCCTTGCAGTGCTGCCACCACCCACCCCGAGCACAGCTCCAGCCCAGCCTCCCCGTCAGGAAAAGCCCAGCACTGCCTCTGGCCCTGAGCCTGCAACAGCAGCCCACTTTTGCCCTGCATGCAGAGCCAGGGGGCACACTCGGGGTATGTGCAGTGGTGGGAGCCACCCCCACTTCCTTCTGATGAGCTGCAGCTCCGTCCCATGCCCTGCCCCACCCTGGCTGTGCAGCACCTGCCCCTTCCCCTGCCCTTGACCTTGTCCCAGCCCCAGCACCAGCCCCACTCCCTCCCTCACCACAGGGGCCTCAATCTGTTCCCCATGCCCCTTCCCTCCCCCCTCACCCCTTCTATCACAGCACACTTACCAGCCAGATGCTGCTCTCCATGCTGCCGGGCTGCATATCAGCAATTGGATAGGTATCAGCCAATATGTCTTGTTAAAAATTGTCCATTGGTATCGGCCCAAAAAATCTCTATCAGTGTATCCCTAGCACCAACCAAACCATTTTGTTCTTTATCTTCTCTGCCCTTCCTCCTAAACAATGCCCTTTGTAACATTTTACAAATAACAAAAGCATTTTATCCTTACAAATATCACAATTGCTTCAGCTCTTTTAAATGTAGAGACTTGCCTTACCATGAGTTTTATATAACTATAAACAGACAAACTATATACATACATAGGCCATTAATTAAGATCCAGATACAGCAAAGCCCCTTAGCACATGTGTAGTTTTAAGCAGCTGAGAAGTCTCACTGACTCAGATTTCTCACACTCTTAAAAGTTAGGCACAGACTTGAAAATTTTGCTAGATCATAATGTAAATGAATAACATTTCATTTGCAAAATGTGAGACTTCACTTTGTCTCTTCATCCTTGTAAAGCAGAAAAATCTCTAGAAGTCCCTGAACTCTGGGTTCCTATGTACAACAGAGGCAGAAGTTGTGCTTCTAGTTTCTACTTGTGCCTTTGACAGAAAATATGCAGTCCATAAGGAGAATATAAAGATTCAAAAATGAAAAAATATAAAAACACCAGAATATCAATCAGCTGAATAATAATATAAATGCAAAACTAAAAGGTTGCAGGGGTGTAGGTTGTAGCCGTGTTGGTCTAAGGACATAGGCAGACAAGGTTCCTTGTGTGAATTTGATATCTTTTATTAGACCAACCCAAATAGTTGGAGAAAAGTTATTAAGCAAGCTTTCGGGTTCAAAAACCCTTCATCAGGCTAAGGAAGTTTCAGCATTTGGTGTGTGCTCTTCCTGAATGGAATGAAAAGTAAGCAAGCCAGGGGCTGGGCTGGGGAGTCAGTTGCCAGGCAGATTATAATGTATCAAAAATCCAATGTCTATGTTTAGTCCATGATCTCTAGTATCCAGGAGGTTGATGAAATGGAGCTCATAGGCTCGTCTCTGGGAAGTGTTGTGTAAGTTTCCCTTGAGGATCAGGACTAAACTAAAAGGTTCAACTTTCAACTTTTTCATTTTACTGTCATGAACAATGGGCATAATATTTTGCCCAGTATAATCTGTACATAGCCTGTATATGATCACTCCTGGTGTATGATTTCCTTCTGCATTTTCTATATTGAGAGAAAACTAACATTTCTTAGGACCTTCTGAGTTACTGCTTTTGAAGATCACAAAGTTACAATAGAAAAAATGCTTAAATTATTTTCATCCTGTTTTTCAAGAAATTATATGCAAACAAATTTAATGAAAATACTTTAACCTTTTAAGTATATGCTCCCAAGATGCTTGTTTATTTTTGTCAAACAAGAGATATTAGAACAAAAGCATCATTAAAGTCATTAGTTGAAATCTCTGCTGGCTGTTCATGACTATAAATATATATTTTTAAGGTTTGTAACCAATTCAGTTTGCATTTTCAAGTGAAAACTTTAATCAAAGGATGTGAAGAGAAACCCCTGCTAGGGAAACACAGTTCCCTTCAGTGCTTTTCTTGTGAATAACTACTAGTTGGTACTTTGGAAAGTAAATCAGATGCTTAACCTTTGCATTGAAAACAAAGGTATCTTTTGAACATGTAGTTAAACACTCAATTTGTTATTTTTGATCAGTTTAGTTTTGACTGGAATTTTGTCATTGACTAAAAAAAGTGATGTTAATATATATTAAACTTTTAAAAGTGCCAAAAACCTGAAAGGAAAAGTGTGCTTTTGTGTTCAATGGCAAGAACTTTTTTTAGGGCAGGCTACTGGGAGCAAGCCCATCATCACCACATTTCTTTTCTCTCAGTTCTAAGTAATGGAACAGAAGGGTAATAAATTACATTGAATATTGTGTGAACAATCACAGAAATGTATTGTTTGATAGCCACATCACTGAGCACATAGGGCCCTCTGATGCTAACCCCATCTAACATAAATGATCCAACTGACATCTCAGGGTGCCTAGAGATGTGCAGCGAGGTTGCTCCAATGCACTGTAATTACAGTGCATCAGAACAGACTCAATTAACTGAATCTGGTGGAGTGTAGTAATGAACATGCTCCAGCAGACTCCAGTGTCATGTGTATCAGAGTCCTCTCACTGAAAAATGGTGTTGAGGGCATTTTAGCTAAAGTTCATTCAATGAGATTTAGTTAAAATGCCCCCTCCACCATTTTTTCAGCACAGGGATGCATGCATATGATGCTCTGGGCACTTTAATTAGAGAAGCTCTTGGAGCTGCTCTAATTAAAGTGTGTTCCCCTCCCCTCCCCTCCCCCCTGCTCCCCACCACTTCCAGAGCATGTCTATAAACACCTTCAGGTTCTGATTCTGGTCTGCGATCCATATGGGGTAAGCACTTTATCTGCAGAGAGTTCTGCTGAAGTAAATGAGACATAATGCAGTAGGATCAAACCTTATCTTAAGAGAGAGCATCTAACTGATTTCCATGGGATTGGAACTCCCCTACCCAAAAAAATCATAACTAGCATTAGGAGATAGGACATGAAGGAAAAAGTTGAAAAAGTTATTCTAATTAAAACAATCAAACAAAAATACCCAAACCCAACACATCTGATATTTATAACAGTCATTTTAGCATTTTAGTTAATGTTAATTTTCAGGTTTTTCCTTTCCTTTTTATTTTCATTTCCATTAATTTTAATACAATGAATACAATTACAATACTGGTGGGTTTTTTTACTAAAATCTTAGCTGCTAGAGTCCACGTAAGACAGACTAGCAATAGCAAAATCCCTAATGAACTTCATAGAGGCTCACGTTTTTCTCTTCTTCTGGGCTACAGAAAACATCAAAAAGGGCTTTTATTATTCTTGCTGTTTGTTCTTTAAAAAAAGAAAAGGTGGGGTAGAGAGGAATCAATATTCCTAATGCTTTTTTTTTTTTTTGTCCAAATGGCAGGAAAACTTTGCCAAATTAAAAGGTTTGTTAACATTTCTGAATGGTCTCTACTGCCATGACACAATATTCCTCCTCCTCCACCCTCTGAACTAGTATGAAGGTGTATGACTGGCAAAGCCACAACAATAAGCTAGTCTAAAACCATATGCAGTGGGTGTATATTTGATATTCTGCTTTGTATGTGGAGCACAGTTATTCTAGAAATGTGGATTTATTGCCCCCTATACCATCAAAGCTCAGGGTCCCATGCCAGGTACACAGGTTCACCCAAGGCACCATAGCAATCAGCAGCAGTGGGGCATAATGGGTTGGGTGCCACTCGGTCTGCATAAACAGCTCCTGGTGCAGTACCCAGGACATATGCAGCAGGGGCATGCTCAGGGTTCAGTGCCAGTGCAGGGGAGAGCTGGCCCTGGGGTGCCTCTGCAGAGAGGCCCCCTGTGAGGAGGGTGGGTTCATAGGCAGCTTCTTGTCCCAGTTTTTGGGTGCCCCACATCCCCTGAGCCTGGGCACCATGCACTTTATGGCAGCACAGAAGAGCAGTAATCCTGCAGGAAGAGAAGTGGGGGCAGTGGGGTCTAGAGATGTGGCAGAAGGTACTGTCAGAAGCCTGGTCCGTCTTGCCCTGTAAATGGAGTGGGCGAGGCAGGCTGCCTGCAGCCAGCACCCAGTGGCCTGCCAGCTCACGGAAATGAGCAGGGATGGGAGGCTCAGCCAACAGTCACCTGGGCCTGCTGACCCAACTTACCAAGGTCCCTGAGCACCTGTGTATGCCCAACCCCCAATCTGAGGCCGGGCAGCGCACAGAGCCCTGGTATAGATCATCGTATCTCAGAAATATTGCAAATGCTCACAAACGGCTTCTTTCTCATGGCTCTGTAGACCCTGCAACTGCATGCGGGGGAGAGGCCACAGTTGGTAGCCAGGATACAGCCTCATGGTCATTGCCACCCATGCTTGGGGCCCTGTAGATGAACCAGCTCCACAGGAGGAGGACCCAGGACCACTCACCCTTCCTGAACTAGCTCATGACAGCTGCAGAGGATTGTCTGGTGGATGCACAGGCCTGGCAGGTGGAGGACATCACCCGTGAGGATGTACAGGACCAGGCATACAGAAAATTTGAGACAGCTCCTGGCCCTGGAGCACATGTGTGTAGAGGCCCTGCAGAAGCAGAGTGCACTTGTGGCCAGGACAATTGAAGCCACAGAGGATGACTGCTGTGTGCTGGACAACATCCTGACCCCAGCAGTTGGCTTTGTGCTGCCCACTACCCTGCCCCTGACCATAGCCCTACCTGGTCCCTTGCAGCTGCCCACTGCCCAGCAGCAAGCCCCCTCTTAGGTCTGGGTGGAGGTCCAGTACCACCTTCATGGGCAAGGAGCTGATGCCCCAGGCATCACCCCAGGTCCCCCAGCACCTGGCCTAGGCCCAGCTCCACTGTTCACCCCAGTTCCACAGACATAGAACCAAAGTAGTAAGCTTGCAGTGAGCCCAGAACCCTGCACCAGCCCTGCTGGCCCTGTACACCAGCTGCCAGAGGGGGAGTGGCCTACACCAGGGGAACAGTGGCTGCCACCCTTGGGCAAGCACCCTACCCACCAGGCTTGCCATGCTGCATGCACCCACAAGGGAACAGTCAGAGCCTAGGGTGTTGGCCACCTCTTCCTGGGCTTCAGCCCCTAGGTGTCCACACCCCACACACCGCCCCAAGAAGGCACCCACACAAACCACCACTTTGTACATAGTTTGTACAGAGAAGAGGGTGTTTTATTGTTGGTGGGTGGAGTGGGTGATGAAGGGGCTCTGTTGTTGGGGAGGGAGGGGGTTCTGTTTGATGTGAGAGGAATAAAAACTGTTGTTCTGAGACATGTCTGCAGTGAGCGTTGTTCTGGGGGTGGGCAGGGGGAGGTTTGTGGGCAGCTGTTCAGGTGGGCTACAATGTGGAATGCAGGAGGAGATGGTTGGCCAGCTCCTCTAACACCCAGTCCCTTGGCCCCCACTGGTGGGTATGTGGCTTGCCCAAGGCCTCAATGTGGGGGGGAAGGGAAGCCACCGCTGTCACTGCCACAGCAGCTGGTGCTCCTGTTGTGCACCTCCTCCACCCAGGCCTCACAAAACAGCTCCCCCCAGGCCTCACAGATGTTATGCAGAATGCAGGCTGCAACAGTGGCCCATGTTGTCCTCAGAAAACTCAATGCGAGTGTTGAGGGTATGCCGGGGTCCTCTGAACCAGCCAAAGGAGCACTGTACCAAGGTGTGCGTCTGGCCCAGGAACTGGTTAAAGTGGGTCTGGTAGGGATCCAGCTGGCCAGTGTAGGGCCACATGAGCCAGAGCAGGAAAAGGTAGGTGGGGTCCCTGAGGAGGAAAGGCAGGACCACAACGACACCCAGTTGCAGTTCTGGCACCTCCAGTGCAAAGCACCCACCTGCACTGGGGCTGGCAAGGCAGAGTTCCAAAACACCGGGGCGTCATGAGCACTGCCCCCCTAGACAGCACTCATATTAGTGAAGGCAACACAGTGGTCAATGACAGCCTGGAGCAGAACAAAGTGAAAGTCCTTCTGGCTGTAGTAGGGGCAGTTGCCATGGTGCCAGGGCAGGTGACGGGGATGTGAGTACCATCCAGGTCTCCAATGCACTGGGGGAATCCCACGGCATGGAATCCTGCCACCATTGTCTGGGAGTCATGCACCTGGAGCAGGGCCCTGCACACCTCTAGGACAGCCTCTGCAGCAGTGGCCTTGCCCACACCAAAGAGATGACCCACATAGTGAAGTCTGGCAGACATGCCCAGCGTCAGCAGGGCGAGGACCAGCCAGGTGTCTGTGGGGATAGGCAGCCACATGGTGGTGTCCTGCCGCTCTAAGTGCAGGAAGAGCTGCTCTAGGAAGTCCAGGAAGGTGGCACAGGTCATCTTGAATGCCCCCATCCACTGCTTATTGTCCCAGGTCTGCTGGACAATGTGCACTCACCAGTTCTGGCTGGCCCAGTAGGCCCAGAGAAGGTGAAGCTGGAGACCAAGAAGAGCAAGGGTGACCACAGTGGTGGCATCCAGCAACACATTGTCAGCGTCCCTGCTGGGGTCCAGCTAGCAGGACAGGGTCCAGGCAGCAGCTGCATGGTGGCAGTGGCGCAGGGACAGTGAGGTGCAGCTGGGCAGGCAGTCACTGTACATGGGGGAACTGGTAGGGCCCAGACAGCCACCAGCCAGCTGGTGGTCAGTGCAGCAAGCCAGCAGGGCCAGTGCAGTGGTCAGCATGAGCTCAGAGTGCTAGGCATTGCTACCAGGGATAGGGGCTGGAGCAGCCATGGCACAGGGAGGCAGAGGCAATGATGAGACAGCTGCCACATGCTGCTTCTGCACTGTGCACACTGTTCCTGGGCAGAGAAGTGGCTAGCCAGGGAGCAGCGAGTGGGGCTGCCTGTTCAAGATGGTCTCCAGCTGCAAGCAGCTGAGACCACAGCCTCGAGTGCCCCCTAGTGGCAGCAGGGACCCATTACTGGGCTGCAGGAAGTGGGAGCAGTTTGCTGCTAGGAGTAGCAAATCTGCTCCCATGCCCCTGCATGTGTAGACACCTACCTGGGAGCATTTACTTGTGAGGAATTTATTCACAAGTAAACTGATCCCGATTCAAATGCATGTGTAAATGTGCCCACTGATATCTAGAAAGTTTGGCACCTCTCTCACAGACATGTAGGAGGGGAGGGTATAGGGTAGCTGGCAAAGAGATAACCTTGAAGCAAGTAACAGAGACTTTTACCAATAGGGATTTCTTTCTTTGTTATAGAGACAGTAGTATAAAAGAAACATTTTTTTAAAATAAAATAATTAAAAACCTTCTGGTCAGAAACTTAGTTACATGTTTAATAGTTCATTGGATTTATTATTTTGGAAAAAGATTTGTCATTTTTGTGTACAATTAGTTGTTCCTTTGCAAAAGAACCTTGTTTTAAGTTCTTGGATATATCACAAATACTTTAAAGTTGCATAGCAGTTTACCTTACTGAACCGAGCATGGAGATATAATTACTTGAATGCTCCAGCAGCAGTAGTTTTTAGGGGATTTAACCCTACAGTCAGATCCAGCATCTCTTCTTACCTTTTGGGGACACAAAATTTGTAGCTACAAACCAGCTCTCAGCCTTAGTTTAATGAATCCTTTCCTGCCACCTTCTCTCTGTTTATGCAATAACTGAAGAAACACTTCTTCCTAGCCTTGCTGGTAATAAGGCTTGACTATAAGCCTTGCTACCATTTAAGAGTAAGCTATGCATTTTGATCCCTCAATCAGTCACTCCTTGAGCTCTACTTTGAAGTGAAAGGCTCAGGACTTGCACTTCCTTGACTGGAATCCTGCAGTTCATCCCATTTGTTGACTATCTGGTCATCAATGGTATGTCTTCAGGAAAGCCAACTGGGTTTGGTTCTGCTATAAACTTTCTTGGAGGAGACTGCAATTGATGTGGAAATGCAAGGACAGAGAATATCCTCTTCAAAACAGAATTTTTTTTATTCAATAACATACACTGAGATAAAGGACTTTAAAAAGTCTACACATATATTGCTTAGTTTTACTTAACCTTAGAATTTCCCAGAAAAGCAGATTTTCCCAGGTACACCATCACCTGGGAATAGAGTTTCCCTGTAGACCCTTTTGCTCTTTCCATCTACTTCAGGGAAGCAGTGGCTTCATCTATACAAGATGCTAATTGTGCAGTCATTACTGTGCAGTCATTTAGTACCTGTATAAACAAGTACTAATTAACTGTGCAGTAACCCATGTTACTGCACAGTTACATGTTACTGCACAGTAGCTTCGCATCACGGTTTCTGCCACACGATGCTACTATGTAGTAGTCTCTGGCTACTGCACAGTCAGCATCTCATGTAGACATGGCCAGTTTTAACCATTTCTAAGTTCTGGGCTTACAGTGTTCTGGTTCTTTTCTAAACTGGCAGGGTTGGTAGTGTGCCTGTGTTATTTTGGGCAGCAACAAAATAACAACAGGTCTATTATGTCCTGTCCAAACAGAAACTAAACAACAGGTTTTGAACCCTGTGTTACAATTACCAGTGACGGGGCTAGAATCACCATCTTTCTGCAGATCTATAAAATTACACCCAGAACTGAGTTACCTCTTTGCACCTACCCCACAGATAGCATAACAGTCATCAAGCAAGCAGACATACAAATATTATATATTAAAATACCCTGCCTGTATGAAGGCCTACTCATAGGCCTTTTCTCACAGCACCACCATAAGCTGTTTTCTCTACTCTTTTGACATAAAACCCTAATATAGATTTGCTAGACAGATTCCCTTTTTGGTCTTTGGCACTCTTTTCCTATGTGCCTGGCAACACTTTATAATACTTAATCTCACAGGGAACTACATCATCAATAATCCATTTATTCTATATTGATACAAACTTGTCTTATTCTGGGTTGATACTTCTTTAGCAATCGCTCACAGTTGAGGATGATTTTCTTCCATGATTGTCTTATACATAGGTCCGAAGATGACTGATAAGGCTGATCTGAGATCAACAGACTGCTGCAACTTGGGCACATGTTTACCTGCAGGGTGGATGTCTCCAGATTCTTGATTCAGTCTATCAGACACTGTTTTTGCTGCTCCCACTTTTCCATCTCCCGTCATCATTTCAAAGTACTGAGATCCTTGCAGCAGACTCTTCTTTCATTTGGGGTGGTCCTGGGCAATAGTTTCCCTTGACTTGATGTTGATGTTGCATTTTTTCAAGTTGACCTTGAGGACATCCTTGAAGCACTTTATTGTTGATGAAAGTGTTCTCAACTCCATCCTGCAACAACTAAATTCCTCCAGACCTTGACCAGGTGAGGACAGCTATCAAGCAGATAAAGAATGCAAAGGCATCTGGAGTAGATGGAATCCCCATGGAAAGTTTTGATCAATGCGGAAGCGGAGATCACATCACAGCTCGATGCCCTCATTTAGGATCTGGAATGATGAGGAAATCACAGAAGACCTGAGGGATGCCATGACTGTGACAATCTTCAAGAAAGAAGACAAGTCCAACCATGGAAATTACAAATTATAGAGGGATCATCCTGGGTTCACCACAGGAAAGATCAGTGTGAGAACCCTCCTAAAACAGCATGTGACAGACTGAATCAAAAACCTGGAGCCATCCACCCCACATGAAAACATGTGCCCAAGTTGCAGCAGAGTCTGTTTCTTTCCACTTGCTAAAAAGCTCCTCCTGGAATCTTAGGGTGGGTTTAGGGCATCAAAAGGCACAACTAACATGATCTTCACAGCTTGCCAGATACAGGAAAAAATGCCAGGAACAACATAAACCTCTCTGGGTTGGTAAGCATGCTCTAAAAGGGCTGGAACTTGGAGCAGGGATTTGTACGCCCATTCTTAACAGGCCAGCATACCAGTTCAGAAAGATATAGAGCTAAAATTCTTCCATGTCTAACATTTTTATAAAAAGACTGGTCTCAATTCCTTATCTGCATTCTCTATCCAAGTGAGTTGAGAGGAGTATTCTTTACGACTCCCGAGTATTAGTGGTCTGCTAGAAAATGGCTCAACTCTAATGCTGCTCTACATGATTAGCTATATCCACCAAACAAAGATGTCAAACCACAGCAGCACAAAAGCCATGTGTCCTCCAGTCCCAGTATCCACAATGGAAAGCTCCCAATACGTGCTTCATCTTTGAAGACATTCCTGTTCTGAGGATATCTTCAGTGGAGGTTTATGGTTGCTCTCTGGTCCCCTCGTGCTACTCTATGGGCAACATGGAGACATGCCCCTTATTCATGTTTATAAAGATAAATGAATATTGATGTCTGTAGGTAAATTAGGAAGGCAAAAAACCACTGAAAAGAATTTAGAAAAAATATATATTAGTAAGTATAATGACATACAGCTGAAGTCCAATTTGGATCCTCTTAACTTAATATTTTAAAGGATATTTTAGAATTCAGTCCATGTCAGTGAAAGGCTCTGAGAAATTGTAGAGTTAATGTTGATATGAATGAGAAACTTATATCTATATAATCTGCCTCTGAATGCTTCACAAAACATAGCAATCTATATTCTTCTATATATTCCTCTAGCTGACCTTCCATATGGCATTCTTCTGACTTTACAATCTACTTGGATAAAAGGTTTCTCATTTACCTCAGGTTGGCAGATTTTCATGCAGCTGGTAATTAATGTGACTGAAGCGTCCTAAAAAATCACACTCGTTGCAATTAATGGATATACAGGTTAAGTGGTTATATCTACATTTTATAGTTTCCTTCAATAACATTTTATAGTTATTAACCTTTATTCCAGGATACAAAACAATAAATATGCATTTTTACATGGCATGCCTTCAATTAATACTACTATGAAACCTCCTCCCCCTTGCTTTTTGATTATTAGGTAAAAGAAGAACAGAAAAGGAAATGGAAATTAGAATTAAAAATACAAATAAGATCATATATAAGGCCAATAAAAATAAGGTCAGATATTTAAATTTCTTGAAAAATTGTATTAAGAGCATCTCTGATCCAGTCAAGCAGCTGTAATTTTCTCTAGAGAAAAGAACAAGGTTCTGTTCCTCACGCTTACATTTTAAGATTTGTCAAAACTAAAGGCTACTATTGGAAGCTATTTCCATAAATTTGTTTCTTAGAAGACATTGCAAATAGTGTCATAAAAGCGGTGAATTTGGTTCAGCAAAATCTTAGGTAGTAATATATTGCATAAAGGGGAGCCTTTCAGTGTGACGACCCTACCCTAGACAAATTCTAACCTGGTTGCCATTCAGTGCTAGGCACCTATATCACTAGATTATGCAGTAAGAAATGCCCTTTCATAAAGTTAAAGCCATGCTATTTAGGATTTAAAGACAGGAATCTAAAGCAAACCTTTTACAAGGTAGCTAACCAGTGGAAAAGGTGGAATACTGGGCTACTATATATCTGATGGTCTATCCCACTTAACAGCAGCTGCTGTATGATGGACCAATTTGCCTCTAAACAATGTTTTATCTTATGAATATCCATACAATTTAATCTAGAGGAAACAAGAGTAGCCACAAATAATTATATAATCAATGGAAAACTACAGGCTTAGTTACTTGACAATCTGGGTCTGTCTACATGAGACATTTTACTGTGAAGTAGTATAGTTTATTGCACAGTAAGCATGTGTGTCTACATGCGCACATGCTTACCATACAGTAAACCTCACTAATGATGAGTAAATTTGCTACCTGCAAATGCAAGTAGCAAATTTACTTGAGATTACTAATTGTGCAGTAGTGCTCGTGTAGATGCATGACTCGGAGCAAATCTGCTCATAGTCAGACAGCCACCAGGAAGCAGGAGATTGCTCCTTGCCCCTGGAAGATCCTTATCTCCCAGCACCAGCTCCATGGTTGAGCTGACAGAATTGAATGGGAAACAAGCTCCCCAGCTTGTTCCCCACCCAGCTCCTTGACTGGGGAGATGAACAGGGAGCAGGCTCTCCAGCCCATGCTCTGCAATCATGATCAGAGATTGAAGAAGGGAACTTGGAAAGAACTGCAGGGGTGGAACAGGTCCCAGCTCCCTGCCCTAATCCTCACCCAGCTTGGAACTTGCTGCTGGCTGCCCCACCAGTGAATTGGGGCAGGGGGCATCTGCGGCTCTTTGCAAGTCCCCTGCCCCAATCAGAGAACCAGGCCTGGGAGCTCCCTGCTGCTGGGGCAAGGGGACATTGTCCCCACCTTACAGAAGACAGCCCCTCCCCCCCAACCCAGGGGCAGGGAGCAATTTCCTAGATCTGGCCAGGAGACATCAGTTTCCTGGCTTGGTGCTCCCTGTCAGCCCCTGGCCTAGCACCCAAGTGGAGCCTCGAGCTCCCCCTGGTGGTGGCAGAGGCCCATTGCAGGGCCCCAGAAAGCAAAAGCAGTTTGACACCTTTTCCAGTAAATCCGCTCCCACTTCTCTACACCTGTAGATGCCTGCCCAGGAGTGTTTACTTGTGAGTAATTTACTTGCAAGTAAACTTCTCCCAGATCTAATGGACATGTAGACACACCCTTTGTGTTGAAAAGTACCTACTTAGCCACTAGTGCTAAGTAACCATCGACAGATTCCGCATGACTTTTACTGACCCTCAAGTCTTCACATCATACAGTTATCACAAGTCTACTAGTCTCGTTTCTTTTTTTTCATTGCAATATATTTTTGTTTAAGTAAAAGCAAACAAACAAAAAACCTTCCAACATAGTTCTTTAGATTCTACCTTCAACTGTTACAAGTCTCAAGATTTTTCTCAGGCAGAAGGTTCTCAGAACATATTGTTTATTCCTGACCCTAGCAAAGTGAAGGCACTTACAAGATTTGAAGAAAGCAAAGTAGACACACAACATTTACTGTGCAGCTAATTAGTCAACTGCACAGTAAATATCTTGTGTAGACGCACCCACTGTTTTTAAATTTGCTCCCCACTTCCATGTGCTCAGGGAGAGCAAGATCTGACAGTAAGGAGGGGGAGAAGGTGCTG
>NW_005841926.1:278217-291510 GCF_000455745.1 Alligator sinensis
GACAGAGAGCAAGGGAGCCACCTGACCCTTCCCTCCCCTACCCCCAGATTTATTCCCCGTTCTGTAACAGTGGGTGACGAACAATTTCAAGGCAAACATCCAATAATTAGATTCTATGCCTGGAAAACTATAACAAATTAATACATTTTCTATATATAGAATCTAATTATTAGGGGTTGGTTTATATTCAAGTAAATACAGTATTTCAGTACATAGTGAATTTTCTATCTTGCGGTCTTCAGATTAAGCTTGAACAACTCTTTGGAATATGTGTTAATCGAATGCAGATTACTGGGTTTATTATATGAGCAAATGGATGCCAATATATGGATTATGTTATATAGGTTAGATTTAACAGTGTATTGTATCTTCAAAATGTAAATCTATCCTTAAAAGGTTTAAATTAAATAGGACTGGGGCGGGGGGGCGGGGAGGGGACTTATCTCCCAAACTTCCTTTGCTTAAATGTAAATTTCACCCTGAATTAACCTGATTGCTTTAGATGTTATATTCTTAGTTTACAATCTGTAAGCATCTCAGGGATGTTTTTTATTCCTTTTTTTTTTACACTCAGTGAATGACTTGTCTCCCTATACTCTATATCTGAAAGCCATCAAAATGCAGTGGCCAGGCAATGTGGCATATTTAATGTGTGGAATCAGTAGTACTTATTTTTGTTCATACAGCACTATAGTACTGTTTTTGCATTGTCAGTTTTGTTAATACAGCAGTTTAGCACTGTTTTGTTAATACAGTTTTGTTAATATAGCACTATAGTACTGTTTTTCAATTGTCAGTTTTTATATTTTTTGTATTCTTTCAATGTTTTAATCAAGTGTTTTTTTACACCTAGTCCAGAAAAGTCCTATGCTATCTCAACTTTCTCAGTCAGGATTCATTTAAGGGTTTGATTTTCAAATTTGGCTGGGTCTTCTAGGCAAGTAATGTTTACAGCTTGACTTCCATCAATGAGTTTCATTCTAACAAGGAATTCAACAAAAGAAAATACCTTAAAAGAGTTAGTTCAGATTTTTATTTATTCACAAAGTGTGGGAAGAAATGGGGGTGTGGGGGGCAAGACTGTTTATGACAGATATTTCTCTTCTTACCAGCTAAGGTACTTTATCTTCCAGCACTGTTATTTCAGAAAAAAAAACACCATGAAGAAACAGTTTTTCTAGCTCTCTCCAGGCTATCAATTTATATCCTTTGCATAATGCAAGACAAGAATATATTTGGAAGCAAGCTGTTATGATTAATTATTGCTCATTAAATGGCTCTTCACTCTGCATGAAGGGATACTTTTCTTTTTTATCTAAAATTGCTTTTCAGTATACTAAAATTGACACACACTTGCAAAAAATTACAGTAAGTTTTCTGTGCATTAAAAACATCCACTAAATCCCTAAATAGAATATATTCAGCTACTTTTTTTTCTGCTATGCATTTTGTACATTAGTTTGTATGTCAATTTCATATTGGCAAGTATGTAGAACTGAGAAGAATATGCATAGTTGATTGGAGTAAACAAAGCAAACTCTGTAAAGCTAAAATAAACACTTAAATCGTTATTCAAATTCTCATTTTGGGGAATAGTCGTTTAATAATAATGATATGTTTTAGGTATATCAAAATGTATCTGGAGAAAAGACAAAATCCCAGGACAGAACAATGTTCCTTTAATTAAATATATTCTAGCTTTCTTGTAAAAGAAGCATTCTTCTCTGTTCTAATCCACATCTCTTGTTTATTGATATTCTAGTGGGGCCTGAGACTCCACCTAAGAGAAAGTTCCTTTTCCATTCTGTTCTACTGCCCTGATCACGTAGGGCAGGGAAGTCAGCCAGTAGGGCAGAGGTGCTTTACTTCAGGAAGGCTAACTTCAGTGAACTTAGGAAAATAGTGGAAGAGACCCTATGGGAAGATGGACTGGAAGGGAAGGAAGTTCAGGAAGGGTGGTCATTTCTCAAAGGAATGATCCTCAGAGCGGAGAAAAGGTCTGTTTCTGTATGCAGGAAAGGTGGTAAAGGGGCCGGAAAGCCCTCCTGGCTTATCAGAGGAGTCAAGAAGTGCTTTAAAAAAAAAAAGGAGGCTTACAGACAGTGGAAATAAGGGGTAGTCACCAAGGAAGAATATACAAGCATAGCCCATATTTGTAGGGAGAGGATAAGAAAGGCAAGGGTGGTGACTGAAATTAAGTTGGTGACTGAAATCAAGGACAATAAGAAGAACTTTTTTAGGTATATAGGGAGCAGGAGGAAGACCAAGGGACATGTGGGGCCCTTCCAGAATGGGACAGGACAGCTGATAAGAGACAGTCAGAAGAAAGCTAAACTCCTTATTGAATACTTTGCGTCAGTGTTCCTGCATACAAATGGTGGTCACCCAACTGGTAAGATACTGGACAGATGGGGGGACAGCCAACCAATGATTGCCAACCAATGGTCAGTGTCCAACTGGTGAGGGAGCACTTAGAGAGACTGAATGTCTTCAAGTTGGCAGGACCAGATGGACTACAGCCAAGAGTGCTGAAGGAATTGGCTGGAGTCATTGTGAGACCACTGGCAAAGATATTTGAAGACTTGTGGTGCTCAGAAGAGGTCCCATAACATGGGAAAAGGGCCAATGGACCAGGATTTCTCAGTACACTTTATGAAGGCAGTTGGGTCTAGGGATGTTGTTGTCATGGGGGACCTAAACTACCCAGATATCTGCTGGGAGGAGCAGTCAGCCAGGTCTGACCGCTCGCGTAGATTCCTAGCTGAAATACAGAAACTCCACCTTATCCAGGAGGTGCACAGCCCCACTAGGGGAGATGCCTTGCTGGACCTGGTCTTCGCCACAGGGGATGACCTGGTGAGGGGACTGCAGGTCCTTGACCACCTGGGCGACAGTGATCATCGCCTGCTGGAATTCACCATCCAGTGCAGGGTGTTGAGGGCTTATACCAAGAATAAAGCCCCTGACTTCAGAAGGGCCAACTTCAACGAACTTTGGAGATTAGTGGGAGAGGCACTGAGGGCCCAAAAGGTAGAGGAGATGGGAATCCATGAGGGATGGTCGTACCTTAAGGGGACGATCCTCCAGGCTCAGAGTGTGACAGTCCCTGAGAGAAAGAAGTGGGGTAAGAGTGCTCTGAAACCCCCATGGGTTAGCAAAGGCATTCAAGAATGCCTAAGGGCCAAAATGGAGGCATATACCTGGTGGAAAAGAGGGGCTATCACCAAGGAGGCATACTCCTCCTTGGCCCGTGAGTGTAGAAGGGCCATTAGGAAGGCCAAGGTGGGGGTGGAATTCAGGCTAGTGACCAGGATTAAGGACAACAAAAAGTCCTTCTTCAAATACATTGGGAGTAAAAAGCAGGCACCAGGTAACATAGGGCCCCTGTTAGGCTCAAATGGTAATCTTGTGGCTATGCCAGATGAGAAAGCCGAAATTTTAACAAGTTCTTTGCCTCTGTTTTCTTGGACAGGAAACAGGACAGCTCTCCCACCACAGGTAGGGGCAATCTTGAGGATAGCACTACCAGGCGCCAGGCCTCAGGTCTGTGCAGAAGTAGTTAGGGATCTTCTGGAAGGGCTGGATGTTTTTAAATCTGCGGGCCCTGATGCCCTCCACTCACAGGTGTTGAGAGAGCTGGTGGGGGTCATTGCTGTGCCCTTTGCCCAGCTGTACGAGCAATCGTGGTCCACGGGCTAGGTGCCCGGAGATTGGTAATTAGCTAATGTGGTACCCATCTATAAGAAAGGGAGAAAGGAGGACCCAGGAAACTATAGGCCCATAAGCCTCACATCAGTCTTAGGAAAAATCCTTGAAAAAATTATCAAGGAGCACATCTGTGAGGGGCCAGCAGGGGAGATCATGCCCAGGGGAAATCAACATGGGGACATCAAAGGCAGGTCCTGCCTGACCAACCTGATGGCCTTTTATGACCCGGTAACTAAATCCCTGGATGATGGTGTCATCATGGATGTAGTCTTTCGGGACTTTAAGAAGGCCTCTCTGTCTCTCACACTGTCTCTCATCCCATTCTCATTAATAAACTGAGTGACTGTGGCATTGATGCCTACACAGTTGGATGGGTCAAAAATTGGCTGATGGGGCACACCCAGAGAGTGGTGGTGGATGGGTCGTACTCGACCTGGCGGGATGAGAACAGTGGGGTCCCCCAGGGCTCAGTCCTGGGGCCTACACTGTTCAACATCTTCACCAGAGACTTGGACAGGGGGGAGGAAAACACGTTGTCCAAGTTTGCTGATGACACCAAGATGTGAGGAGAGGTAGGCATGCTGGAAGGGAGAAAGAGGCTGCAATTAGACTTAGACTACAGAAATGGGTGGATGGTAATAGGATGGGCTTCAATGTAGATAAATGCAGGGTGCTGCACCTCGGGAGAAGGAATCCATAGCATACATACAAGCTGGGGAGATCCCCCCTTGTGAGCACAGAGGTAGAAAGGGATCTTGGAGTCATTACTGACTCCAAGATGAACATGAGCTGCCAATGTCAGACCGCAGCCAGCAAAGCCAACCGCACCTTGTCGTGCATCCAAAGATGCATCTCAAGCCGGTCCAGAGAGGTGATACTCCCCCTCTACGCGACATTGGTCCGGCCTCAACTGGAGTACTGCATCCAGTTCTGGACACTGCACTTTAAGAAGGATGTGGCCTGCCTTGAGAGTGCTCAGAGGAGGGCCACCCGCTTGGTTGGAGGGCAACAGGGCAGCCCCTATGAGGAGAGGCTGAGGGACCTGAACCTGTTCAGCCTCAGCACATGGAGGCTGAGGGGAGATTTGGTGGCTGCCTACAAACTCGTTAGGGGAGATCAGCAGCAAATAGGAAGAGTCCTAGTCCCTCCAGCAGCACCTGGGGTGATGAGGAACAATGGCTAGAAGCTGCTAGAGAATAGGTCCAGGTTAGAGATTAGGAGGCACTATTTCACTATCAGGGTAGCTAGGATCTGGAACCAACTTCCTAGGGAAGTGGTCCTCGCTCCTACCTTGGGTAAATTCAAAAAGAGGCTGGATGAACACCTGTCTGGGGTCACGTGATCCCAGCGTGTGCTCCAAGCAGTGGCGGGGGATTAGACTAAATGATCTATTCAGGTCCCTTCTGACTCCTAACTACTGTGAAACTATGAAATGTGGTGCCAATCTTTAAGAAGGGGAGGGGGGAAGACCTAGGAAACTACAGGCCAGTCAGTTTGACCTCAATACTGGATCCAGTTTTGGAAAAAATTATCAAGAAGTCCATTTGTGACTGAGACTGGCACAAGGCATGATGCTGAAGGATAGCCAACATGGTTGCGTTGTTAGCAGGTCATGTCTGATCAACTTCATCTCCTTTTATCATCAACTAACAAACCACTTAGACGTAGGAGACACAGTTGGTGTCATTTAATTGGATTTTAAAAAGGCCTTCAATATGGTCTCCCATGACACTCTTATAAAAAAATTGGGGGATTTTGGCCTACGAGAGTCTACATTCAGGTGGGTTGGGAACTGGCTAAAGGGTCAAACTCAGAGAGTGTTAGTGGGCGGGCCTGTATCATCCTGATGGGAGGTGGCCAGTGGTGTCTTGTAGGGTATGGTTCTTGGCCCCGTGCTGTTCAACATCTTTATTAATGATTTAGATGAGGATGTGGAAAGCACACTGGCCAAGTTTGTGGACAATACTAAGTTATGGGGAAAAGCAGTCATACTCAGGGATAGGATGCAGATCCAAGTGGAACTGGACAAGCTGGAAAGGTGGGCAGAGTGGGACCAGATGCAGTTCAATAAGGATGTGCTTATGTGCACTCAAATGCAGAGAGCGTCATCTGGCAAGAAGTAATGAGCAATATGAATATAGGTTAGGAGGACATGTCCTGGCAAGCACAATGGTTGAAAGGGACTTCAGGATTATGGCTGAGGATCCTGGTTTTCTCTGATTAAAAAAAATTCCCCAATTTTCGATTAAAGAAAAGTTAACCCCAAATCAACATTTTTCCATGATTTAAATGAAACACTACTATATATAGATCCATATATAGTGGTATTTTATTTTAATCATGGAACAATGTGGATTTAGGGTTACTTTTTTTTAAACTAAAAATTGGGGATTATTTTTAACCAGAGAAAACCAGGATCCCTGGTGATGCTGCAGTCAACAGAACTAATAGCATACTGGGATGCATTAGCCAATGCATCATGAGCAGGGCTAAGAAAGTGATACTTCCTCTCTACTCAGTGCTGGTGAGACCATACCTGGAGTACTGTGTCCAGTTCTGGGTGCCACACTTCAAAAAAGATGTGGAGAATCTTGAAAGGGTCCAGAGAAGGGCCATAAGAATGATTAAGGGACTGGAAGACAAACCTTATGAGGAAAGACTAAGGAATCTAGGACTGTTCAGCCTGGGGAAAAGAAGATCGAGGCGGGAATTGGAGGTCATCTATAAGTATGTAAAGGGTGAATATTGGGAGCTGGGAGAAAAACTGTTCACTAGGGTGCCCCAGGGAAGGACAAGGAGCAATGGTCATAAACTTTTTGAGGATGGTTTCAGGTTGGATATAAGGAAGAACTTCTGCACAGTAAGTGTGACCAGAATCTGGAATAGACTTCCCACTGAGATGTTGCAGTCCCCAACTTTGGAAGTCTTCAAGAGGACACTAGACAGACACCTTGTTTGGATTATTTGATCTCAGCAGTATTCCTGCCCAGAGCAAGGGGGGTTGGACTCGATGATTTTTTAAGGTCCCTTCCAGTCCTTAATTTCTATGATTCTATTATTTGGGCACCTTTCTAAAGTGCAGTAAGTGACATGACAAAGCGATGTTATTGATTTTTTGTCTTTCATCCCATTCATAGTGACATGTGTAATGCATTAGTGTGGGGGCTTAAAATATAATTTGAAATTATATGTACATGAAGACAACTTAAATTAGTGATGTATGGTCAATACCCTTGAACTTGGACACTGACCTTTCATTGGAATGCAAGATGGTGAGGTGATGCTTAGATCAATTGTCACAGGCTTTATATAAATCCATACTAGAATAAATTTACTTCCCTACAGAATATATGATCAAAACTAACAACAGAGTGCAAAATAGAGCAAGCATTAATAATACTTCTTTATTGCTTTGTTACTATCTAGCTAAAAATATTGTTTAAATGGTTTAAAAGACACTATTATTATGTAGCTAAAAATATTGTTTAAATATTTTTAAAGATATTATTATAATGTTTTAAAGGTAAATGATACAAAGTTTGTATTGCCATTGTATATGGAAAAATAGGCTTAAATTAGAATTTATCAAAACATCTTTAAAATAAAATTAATAATACTTGTTTTAAGGGTGCCTCGCTGATCCCAAAAGTGTGACCATATGAATGGGGAGAGGGTGAAAGTTGAGGAATTTTGGTTATGATCAGGGATCCTGGTTTTCTCTGATAAAAAAATCCCCAATTTTTTGATTAAAATCAGTAACCTAAAATCCACATTTTCCCTTGATAAAAATGAAACGACATTTTTAAAATCTGAAAATGGGGGGGGGGGGGGGGGAGGGACATTAATCAGAGAAAAACTGGCTCCCTTGTTATGCTATAATTTTGATTGCCAAATGCTTCCATGTGCAGCCTGTTGTTGGATTATGCACTCTTATTTTATTTATGCACTTTTTACGTTCAACAATTTTATAATAAAAGTTTAACACCTTAAAAAATAATTTTGTTCATTCAGTCATTCTGCTATATAGCACTGTAGAAATTAAGAACTCTTTATAAATGTTTAATCTTATGAATTGAATGAATTGATAATTCTATAAATGTTCATTCTCATCAATTAAACCTTTTATTTTTAAATAGCTGTGGGAAATTCTAAAAGAGAGTATTGAAATATCAAACTATCTGTCAGTTTTTCAGCAGTCTGAAAAAATGAATAATACCTAATTGCAATATTTTTTTTGTTTACAAAACCATCTATTATCAACAGTATATCTTTACTATTCTCTGAACAGAGGTCCTTGTTTCTAAACCAGCTAAGAAGTGCCTTAGGACAGGGGTGGGCAATTATTTGGGCCTGGATGCCACATAGTTTTGATGAGTTGTCATGGATGGGTCAGTACCCCCCCACACTGCAACAACTCATCAAAACTCCCTATGTTGGATGGGGCTGTGGGCAAGTGGGGAATGGTGTTTGGGAGCAGGACAGGCATAGGAGGTTGGGACCATAGAGAGGGGTCATGGGGCAGTAACAGCATGGGTCTGAAGCCCAGAGTAGAGCTGTGATCTGTTTCTTGCATGCCCCTGCCCTGTGGGGGGGGGGGGGGGGGGGGGGGGGGGGGAAGCCCCTCGCCTTACATCTGAATACAAAGCAACCTCTTTAAACATATTGTCTGTCCAGAGGGCAGACAACCCATCTCTTTAGGTAACCCTGAGTTGTAACCTGAGTTAGATACATTCCTGAGGGAGGGGGGGAAATCTGCTCCCTCTGCCTATGTGACTGGTGTCACATACCTGGGTGGGGGGCTCAGGCTCCCTATTCTTCTAAGCAATGCCAGTCTACCCGGCAACCAGTGATGCATTTCAAATTGGTTGGCTGGCACCCAACAGGTGCTGGCCTCCATTGGACCAGGTAAATAAGCTCATAAGGTCTATATAAGTTAAGGACTACCCAGGAGACGGAGCAGTAGCCATGATGAAAAACTCAGAGAGAGAGAGAAGCTAGACCATCTGAAACTTGCTCTCTCTCTTGAAACTCATGATCAATAAACTGCCTGCCTCCAGAGGGAATCTCCACCTGACCCTGGATGATAGTCGTGAGTAAGCTACCTGAGATCTAACTAGCATGGGAGACTTATTGGGAGTGGGTCTAGATTATGCCTTGGGGACCCCTTAGTTCAGCCAAGGGAGACCAGTATTTGTACTTCAGACTAAAGGAAGCACCCCAAGTTCTTGAAGTGGGTAAAATACCCTCTATGGTACTAGGCCTGTGTTTCCCAGGGGGCACAAATCCAGGATCACTCCTGACCCTGGGTGGTGATGGCGTTACCCCCAGGCTAGTGAGTGTGCTCCAGGAAGGGGGTCAGCCAGATGTGAGATGCCCCCAAGGAGACACTCGGAGCCTGGAAAGTGGTTGGGCACAGTGAGGTGGGTGGCTCAGCGCAGGACCACCTGCTACCGGCCCACCACAGGGGGTGTATGTGGTGGGCTGGGTGTGTAAGAGGGGTGCATGTGGGGTGTTCAGGGGGCATGTGCACATGTGTGTTGGGGGAGAGGGGCTGCCTGGCTGCCTCATCCTGGAAGCCAGCTGGGAGTGAGGGGAGGGAGGAAGGGCAGGGAGCACATATGGCAGAGCTTGCCCAGGCAGTGCAGTCCATGGTTGCCCCTGTGGTGCTCTGCATGGGGTTGAGCCCCACCTGGGGCAGCCCATGCCATACTTCAGCCCATGCCTGCCAGCCTGGCCCTGACCAACATGCACAGCTTATTGGCAGGACTGCTACCTGTGCAGCTGCAGCCACCTGGGTGCTGCTTGGCTCCCCTTCCCTCTAGCAGTGGGTCCACCTCCTCCTCTTGCTGTACCATTCTGGGCCAGGAGGAAGCTTCAGCCAGGCAGCTCCTGACTCAGAGTGCAGGGCTCCATCTCCCAATCCCACCTGCCTTCCACCCATTCCATCCACCTGGCACAGGCAGCCAAGTTGGTGGAAGGCAGCCAGGAGCTTCAGCTGGGTAGTTCCTGCCCTAAAATATGGGGTTCTGGCTTCAGTTCTTGGCTGTCTTCCACCCACTCGGTGGGCAGAGTGGATGGAAGGCAACTGGAAGCCAGGAGCTGGAGCCAGAGCCCTGTGCACTGGAGCAAGTGCTGCCTGGCTGAAGCTTCCTCCCTGCCCAGAGTGGCACAGCAGGAGGAGAAGCCAACACAGGAGGTGAGAGGAGCTAAGCTGCAGCCACATCATTGGGAGCCACATGTGAAGCACCGTGGGAGCAGCCATGAGTCAGATCCAATCAATTAGCGGAAGCCATCCACAGGCTGGATCCAGCCTGGAGGCCGTATTTTGCTCACCCCATCTTAGGGTGTGGACAGATGTAACAAAACATTTCAAATGCCTGATTTGGTGCTAGGAGGGACTGCCACACTTTGCTGTTCCTTTCTAGTCAGGGAATTGCACAATGACTGTACATGTCTCTCATGGATGAAACATTCCCTTTTTGAAATGTTTTCAAATGCATTTAATTTGGAAATATTTCAGTTGTTATATCTGGCTACATTCTTAGATATGTCTAAATGAATAAAAACAAATGTAAGGGAAATGTGGTACTAAGGTTGATTCCCTCACCTCCCCCCCACAAAAAAAAGGCTGGTAAAGAAATAAAGAGATCAGTTAAAATTATTAAATGCCCTTACAGCAAAGACAGTGAGGGAAAAAAAATGATGAAATTTCATGTTAAAATTGGATTTATTTGTAATTGTCCTTGAAATTATTTAGGAGCCTAAAATGTTAGACAGAGTCCCAATGATCTATTTAATGTTGGCATTCAAAAATGTATAATAGATTACTTTATTATGAATGTCTCTAGTATTATTTCCCCTCTACACTGATTTATTGTCTGTTACACACATCAGTTAAATCTTGTCTATAAAGGCTTCTGGGCAGCATGTTGGAGCTTTCATCCTGCTTGGGATCTTGAGGTACTCCTGTGGCATAAATAAAAAACAGTAATTTTGGCTAAGTAACCTGTCATAGGTATATCATCAACTCATATAAGATAGGGGTATGTATGTAATATATAATAACAGGGTGAAATTTACTACATATATACAGGACCAGCACAAATCCTATCTAGCTATCTAGCTAATTTCAGACAGCTGTGTAGCCTTTGAAATGGTTTAAATATGATTCAGGAAGTAAATATGCATGGCACTGGTCCTCTATAAGGCAGTGAATTTATCCCATGATGCAAGAGCGCATATACATAAAATGTTAACTGCACAGAGCCTAATAATACTATGCAATAGTGCATCACAGCATGAACAGGGCTAATATACTACTGTACAGTATTATTAGTCTACTGCACAGTAGCATCATTATAAAGGCATGTGCTGACATTACTGCTCAGTAAAGCTGATTACTGCACATTAATTTAGCACTTGATTATACAAGTACTAAATTTAATGTGCAGTAACTATGGTGCATTAATGGATGTGTAGATGCCTTCAGCATAATTTGTGCCCAAAGTTGAGTTTGCAGATTAAGTTTCCAAACCAGGAAGGGCGTCTTGAGACCCTCTGGGTCAAGATATGAGGAGAACATGGGGAGGGTGACTTACTTGTAGAAGTCTACTATAGACCTCCCCACCAAGAGGAAGACCTAGATCAGGAATTCAATAGGGAACTGTTAGAAGCCATGTGCTCTCAATGCATGATCATCATGGGGGACTTCATTTTCCCTGACATTGCTTGGGATGACCACACAGTCAAATCTGACAGGTCGCATAGCTTCCTCATGTGCATCGATGACCTCTACCTAACCCAGGATGTCTACAGGCTGACTAAAGGAGAGTCATTGCTTGATCTGGTCCTGGCCAAAAGGGAGGACCTGGTGAGTGATCTGTGGATCGAGGGGAAGCTTGGTGACAGCGACCATGAATTGGTCACCTTCTTAGTTCACAAAAAGCAGAAAAGCCCCTCAGTAAAACAGAAGTCCTTAACATTGGGAAGGCTGACTTTTGCCAACTGAGAGAATTGGTCAGGCATGCAATTAAAGGCTATACCCCCCCAGAAAAGGGAGTACACCAGGAATGGTCATCTCTCAAAAACATAATCCTTGAAGCACAGGACAAAGCCATACCATATCACAAGAAATGCAGTCAATGGGGAAGGAAGGCCCCATGGCTTAATAAGGAACTGCTGGACCTCGTTATGCTCAAAAAAGTAGCCTACACCAGATGGAAAACTGGAAGCATTACCAAAGAGCATTACTTTGCACTTGCCCACACCTGTAGAGAGCGGTCAAGAAAACCCAAGGCACAAACCAAACTTAGGCTAGCTATGGGATTCAAGGACAACAAAAAGTCCTTCTTCAGATACATGGGAAGTCGGAAAAAGAACAAGGATACCACTGGGCCCCTGAGAGATCCAACAGGGCAACACACGTCCAATGCCCAAGAAATGGCCAATCTCCTAAATGACTTTGCATCAGTTTTTCACCCTCCCAGGAGGATCACACTGTCAGGAATGGAACAAACCAATCCAGTAGCAGGTGATGGGCCCAAAATTGATGTGGAGCAGGTGAGGGAACACCTTGAGAAACTGGACATTGACAAGTCTGCGGGCCCCGATGGAATGCACCGGAGAGTCTTGAAAGAGCTGGCAGAAAATGAACTCAGGCGATTAGTCAAGAATGCACTGCAGAGTAGGAGTTTTGAAGAGATGAGAGCCCAGGAAGGGTGGCTGTGCCTTAAGGAAATGATCCTTCGGGCACAGAGGGAGACAATCCTGATGAGAGGAAAAAGAGGGAAAGGGGTCAGAAAGCTTCCCTGGCTGACCAGAGAAATCCAGAGCAGCCTACGGGCTAAAAGGGGAGCATATAAATAGTGGAAACAAGGAGAGATTACCAAAGAGGAGTATACCTCCTCTGCTGGCGATTGTAGGGAGGCAGTTAGACGGGCCAAAGCTACCATGGACCTGAGGATGGCATCCCAAATTAAGGATAACAAGAAATTGTTTTTTAGATATATAGGGAGTAAAAGGAAGGCCCAGGGTGGATTAGGACCCCTACTAAATGGGCAGAAGCAATTGGTGATGGACAGGGGGGACAAGGCTGAACTCCTCAACAAGTTCTTTGCCTCAGTGTTCCTAAGTGAGGGGAAAGACAAGTCTCTCACTGGGATTGTGGAGAGGCAGCAGCAGGGCTCCAGACTACCAAGCGTAGACCCTGACATGGTGCAGAGTCACTTGGAGGAACTGGATGCGTTTAAGTCGGCAGGCCCGGATGAGCTCCATCCGAGGGTACTGAAGGCACTGGATGATGTCATTGCACAGCCACTGGCAAGAATATTTGAACACTTGTGGCACATGGGCCAGGTCCCAGAGGACTGGAAAAGGACCAATGTAGTCCCTATTTTCAAGAAGGGGAGGAAGGAGGATCCAGGCAACTATAGGCCAGTCAGTCTCACCTTCATCCTTGGCAAAGTCTTTGAAAAGATTATTAAGGCTCATATATCTGAGAGCCCAGCAGGAAAAATTATGCTGAGGGGAAACCAGCATGGGTTCGTAGCAGGTAGATCATGCCTGACTAATCTAGTCTCTTTTTAT
>NW_005841926.1:291708-303999 GCF_000455745.1 Alligator sinensis
GGAAAGGGATCTTGGAGTCCTAGTGGACTCCAAGATGAACATGAGTCGTCAGTGTGACGAAGCCAACAGAAAAGCTAATGGCACTTTATTGTGCATCAGCAGATGCATGACGAACAGATCCAAGGAGGTGATACTTCCCCTCTATCGGGCGCTGGTCAGACCACAGTTGGAGTACTACGTGCAGTTTTGGGTGCCACACTTCAAGACAGATGTGGATAACCTGGAAAGGGTCCAGAGAAGGGCCACTCATATGGTTAAGGGCTTGCAGGCCAAGCCCTATGAGGAGAGACTGGGGCACCTGAACCTCCTCAGCCTCCGCAAGAGAAGGTTGAGAGGCGACCTTGTGGCTGCCTATAAGTTCATCACGGGGGCACAGAAGGGAATTGGTGAGATTTTACTCACCAAGGTGCCCCCGGGGGTTACAATAAATAATGGCCACAAGCTAGCTGAGAGCAGATTTAGACTAGACATTAGGAAGAACTTATTCACAGTTAGAGTGGCCAAGGTCTGGAATGGGCTCCCAACGGAGGTGGTGCTCTCCCTTACCCTGGGGGTCTTCAAGAGGAGGTTAGATAGTCATCTGGCTGGGTCATCTAGACCCAGGACCCAGGACTCTTTCCTGCTTATGCAGGGGGTCAGACTCGATGATCTATTGAGGTCCCTTCCGACCCTAGGATCTATGAATCTATGAAAAAGTTGGCATCCCCCTTGGCAGAGATATTTGAAAAATCGTGGTGTTTGGGCGAGGTCCCAGATGACTGGAAAAGATCCAATGTGGTCCCTATCTACAGGAAAGGGAGGAGGGATGATCTGTGGAACTATAGACCAATCAAACTGATGTCCATCCATGGAAAAATCCTGGAGAAAATTGTCAAGGCATCCACCAATGCCAGACTAAGGCAAGCTTCTGAATGCCAGCAAACATGGCTTTGTGACTGGCAGGTCTTGCCTCACCAACCTCATCTCCTTCTATAACCAGGTAACATGTGCCCTGGGCAAGGAAGATAAATGGAGATCATATATCTGGACTTCAAGAAGGCCTTTGATTTAGTTCCCCATGATATCCTCATGGTTAAGCTGGGGAACTGTGGCCTTGATTGTCATATGGTCCGATGGCTAGTCAACTGGCCATGGAGCCAGACCCAAAGAATGCTAGTTGAAGGGAGAAAATCAGTGTGGTGCAGAGTGACCAGTAGAGTCCCTCGCGGTTCGGTACTTGGGCCGGTACTCTTTAACATCTTCATCAATGACCTGGATTCAGGGGTCAGATGTGAACTGGTCAAGTTCATGGACGATACCAAATTATGGGGGAGGGTGCCACCCTCAGTGTGGTCACACCGCAGGACAGGCTAGGGATGCAGGCCGACTTGAACACACACTCAAGGTGGGCTGAGCAAAACTTGATGGCCTTCAGTTCAGAGAGGTGCAAGATGCTGCACCTCAATAGGAAGAACCCCCAGTATACTTATAGGCTTGGCAGTGCTATGCTCGCTAGCACCATGACCGAAAGGGACTTGGCGTTCTTGATTGACACAAGATGAATATGAATCACCAATGTGATGCTGTGGTAGGCAAAGATAATGTGCATCCACCAATGCATGTCAAGCAAAACTAGGGAAGTCATCCTCCTGCTTTACTCGGCCCTGGTGAGAATGCAGCAGGAGTACGGTGTCCAGTATTGGGCCCCCCACTTCAGGAAGTATGTGGAGAAGCTTGAGGGAGTCCAGAGGAGAACCACTCATATGATCCAAGGCCGGAGAGAAGGCCATACGAGGAGAAACTGAGGGATTCTTGGGACTTGAGACTCTTCAGTCTGGAGAAGAGAAGTCTCAGGGGGGACTTGGTGTCAGCCTACAATGGCATAAGAGGGGTACATCAGGACCTGGTAGAACACCTGTTCACCAGAGCTCCCCAAGGGATAACAAGGTCTAACAGCCATAAACTCCAGGAAGGCTGAATTAGACTAGACATAAGAAAAAAGTTATTCATGGTGCATGTGCCCAGGGTCTGGAACAAACTGCCCCCAGAGGTGGTGAAACCACCTACTCTGGACTCCTTCAAAAAACAGGCGGATGTATTTCTTGCTGGGGTCACTTGATCCCAGCTGACTTCCCGGCTATGGCCGGGGAGGCTGGACCCAGTGATCTCATGAGGTCCCATTCAGCCCCTAATGTCTAAATGTTTATGAAAATGTAACCTTGTCTGATGAAATGGATGATGAAATTCTATGCTTTATGGCAGAAAGTGAGGTGAAGAGAGAGAATAACACACTCTTACAAACAGTGAAATTTGTATAGCTGTAAATGGCCAGGTTCTTGGTTTTACATCTTTGCCATATCAGAAATAAAGATAGTTACTGATAATATAGAGCAGTGCTTTCATGCCTACCTTTGCTAATATGCAGGTAGCAAAGTTACCTGCAGTGTTTTCTCTTTGAAGTAGAGAAAAATTGAGCAAAAGTTTTTGAGATATGACTAGTGGGTTAAAGGCTTTATTTTGTCATTTTTGTTTGATCCTGCTTAGAGCCCTATTGGAGTTAGGAGGCTACAAAAATCACAAGGGTCCATACATGCAGAGCTAACTGCAGGATTTGGGCCACAGTGGGCATGTCCACACATGCAAGCATGTGCGCTTGCAGCAGCTCAAATAGAAGCGGTGCAAATTTGAGCCGGGGCTTTTTGCCTCAGCGCACATGCTCGGACATGCACTTTGTTGTGGGCCAAGTTGTGCTACTTGGGGCAAAATAACCCTGCCTGGCTCCTCCCAGATCTGCAGCCAGGAGGAGCTAGAGCCCAGGGCCAGCACCTGTGCTGTTCCCAGCCGTATAAAAAGCTCTCAGGAGCTTTTGGGGCCCAGCCTATTGGTACCTGGGGACATTACCCCTTGTGCCAGCTGGACTGTTGAAGCAGCTCTGAGAGTTCCCTGCACCCTCTGCCCACTGCAGCAGTCTGGCAGTGGGGGCTGCTGCCTGGCTGTGACCTGCTGCACACCTACCAGACCCAGAGACTGCAAAGCCCTCTGGGCCAGCTGGCAGTGGGATCTGGCTGCAGAGTTGGCCTCTGTGTGGCTCTACTGCCATGTTTGCCCCCTGCCCAGCCATCTGGGCAGCTATCACCTGGAAGATGTTCTGGTGTGGTGGCCTGCTTTGAACTGTCAAAGCACGTCCTCCTGGCTTCATCTGGCCAGGAGGTCAGCCACAGACAGTTCGGTCCAAGGTGTCAGCTCTGAGCAGGCAGGGGAGGTGACTCAATCAGATAGCAGTGTCATAGAAAGTAGATGCACTGGTGGATTTTCAGGACTTGAACAGGGTGGAAGAGATTGAATTTAGATGCCTAACTCCACTTATATGACCAAAAGCTGAAATACAGTTTGGCTTCCAGTGCTCAATGAGGACTAGACACCACATCTTTGAAATAGCTTCTCTGGGGAAGAACTATCAATGTTACCAGTGGTGCATCAAGACTGGTGTACTGAAGTTCGAGTATAAGAAAGCCCATGTTATCAATCAAGTCCAGAGCACTCAGATCACTTCCACCAATTAGGAGGAGCTGCCAGAATCTGGCTAGCAGAATCAGGCTAGAGTCCTGCTCTAGAGCCCTGAGGCCTGCAATGACTCTAAGGACTCTTACCAAGCTGATAGGATGACCTTATGGTGTGTCCCAGATGACCAATTTCCCCTTGGACACAGTATTAACACACTGAACACTGGGAATCCCAGCAACATAACCCTTCTCTCAATCTCACTTCACTCTTACACATGGCCTGGAGGATCAGATAATGGTGAGTAGGTAGCAAGGCAGGGGGAATGGCAGTTTTTTCAGCATAAAACACAATCCTGTGGGCAATCCTTTCAGGAAATCTCTAACTTGCCAAAATAGTTTTCATTGTCCTGGGAACAGTTTCTTAGCTGCAGCTCAGGCAACCTTTTGTCTGTGTGGCACCAGGAGGTGGGCACCTGGGGATCCAGGTATAGTTACAGTCAAGAGTTATAGTGTTGGAGGTACAGTAACATAGAGTCTTAGCCCTGCCTCCCAGCCCATTGAGTGGTATAGCTGGACCATTCGTTGGTCATTTTCCATCCCCTTCCCTTCATGATCTTCATAACCAGTTGACAAATTATCCAATGTCCTCCTATTCCCAGTTTGTAAAGCACTTTCTCATAGTTCACTGAAAAAAACATACAAGTTTTGGATTCTTTTAACTGTTTAATAATAAAAAAATTTGGGTTCACCACAGGAGCACTATAGACATATCACAGCTATATTTGGATGTCAGATTTTTCTTCGTCCTGCATTTCACTGTCCATGCACAACATAACACAGCAATACCTCATAATCATTTGAAGTGCTTTTGTAATGCAAGTAAGTAGGAATTATTTTAACTTTCCTTATGCGTTATGGGGCATGTGATCTTCACAGGGGTAACAAGTTTGAGAAGTAAGATTCGTTTTTTTCAAATACAGAAAGCTAGATGATTTGGTTCCCTGTTCATAAAATGTGAGGTATTTTTTCTTATAAAAATACAAGATCAAGATAGGAGACCTGGAAGGGCTTACAATAAAGGAAAATGTAGAAGAATATTTTGTGGAAAGCAGTTAGAAGATAAAGAAATGCAGCTAATGGTTTAGAACAGACTGATGTCTACCATATTCACTACTGTTTCACAGAATGCCAAGTAGATTTATATGCCTACATCTGAAACAAAAGATGATACTTTTTCTAGTGAAAAGTTGGCTATGATACTGAGAATATGATTTAATGTAATTCAAAGACATTGCAATCAAAATGGTATAAAATATGTTTTGTAGAGAAAGATTTTTAAAAATTGATGTATTTAGTTTTAAAACAATCTAGGGCTTTAACTTTGACCTGTAAGTATCATAGATCTAAAAAGGTTTATTAAATGTCCCACAAAAGTAAATATTATAACACTAATCAATCCTATATTGTGTTAAACTGCTAAGCACTTCAGACATCTGCAGAATTCCATAATATGTTTATATTTGCAATCTTAAATCCCATTCTTAAAAACATTTCAGTATGTGCCTAACTTTATTCAGCTAATTCCACTGAAGTCAATGTTAGGATTGGTGTCACATAATGTGGAACAGGTGTTGGTAAGCCTAAATACGTCATTTAAAAAAAAAAGAAAGGAAAAAAGAACAAAGGTTAAGGAATGGCATATGGGAGTCGTAACAACATGCATCATCATGAAACTGAAGAATACTTTTTCCATTTTGTTGCAAATAAAAATGCTTATTTTTACCCAAAACATTGCTAAATTAAATATTTGCAAACCAGGCACATTTTACAGAACACATGGAATTATATACTCCATTTTTTTTCTGGAGTATACAGCCCAAATTGAAGAAAAACTAGTCTTCTTTCCAAGCAAAATTAGATTTGAAACTGGCTCATGAATAGTTTATATTTCTTAATGGAAATTATCTTTTTCTATCTAAAACATTTTAAAATCTTTTTTAAAGACAGTTTTCCTATGATCATACTTTGTCAAAATTTTAATTAAAATGTAATGAAATTCAATACAAAATGTTTTGTAAATTTTTGGATATAAAAATAGTACATTTTATATTACTTTAATATTAACTTTGTATGTGCTTTAAAAAGTAAATAGGGAAGAAAAGGAATATGTACACTTCATGGTAGTAAGAAAGAACTATTAGTAAACAGTGGAGACATCTACATGAGACGCTACGTTGCCCTAGCAACGAGCTATGGCAATGTAGCTTGTCACTATGGCAATGTAGCATCGGCAGGCATTAACTGTGACACCGCTACTACTGCACAGTAGGGTAAAAAATGACCTGTGTGCTACAGGAACTGTGCAGGACCACAGTCATTTAGTACTTGCTAAAGAACCAGCTGTGGAGTGAGGCGCACATGTAGACGCGCCCAGTAAGAATGAAAAAAATCAAGTTATAAAATATCTTTTGACTTCAAACAGAGTTGTATAGCAAACAGTTCACTTAATATGGAGAAAGATATTTTTTGTGTTTGACAAGAAAGGTGCAGTTGCCACCAACACGAAGCTGATGCTGGAGCTGTGGGCCCAGTACAGTTGTTTGCAGTTTGCTTGCTGCCGCTGTCCAGAGCCCAGACTGGCTACAAACAGCTGCGCTGGGCTCTGGAACCCTGCTATCACCTCTGCTCTGGGAGTCAGGGAGAGACCGGGGCTGCACTGCCTCAGGCCCCTCCCCCTCCGCCCGCTCTGATGCATGGGTGCATGCACTGGTATGAAGCTGATGCTGGCGCCCGGAGCCTGGAGCCCGACACAGCTGTTTGAAGCCTCCCGGCTGCAGCTGGCCCCGGCTCTGGGTAGCTGCTGCCAGCTGGGAGCCCGGGCTGCTCCCAGCAGGTAGCTGGGATGCTGCAAGCCCTGCCAGGAGCAGCCCAGGCTCCAGCAGCTACTCAGAGCCAGGGCAGCTGCTGACAGCCACAGAGCACGGGCTGGGGGGCAGGGGCTTTGGATGGGGGACAAGAGGCAGTAGGGGTAGGGGGCAACAGGGCTGCATTACAGCATCTAGATCTCATACCAGTCAGGCACCCATGTCCCATTGCGAGACAACAGCTTGCCTGACGGCATGAGTCTTTAAGGTACCCAAGGGGTTTTTCCTGTCATGACTTTGTTGGAAAACTTATTGAAGGGAGGAAGTTCTTAAATCCTGTATCTCTTAGTTTCCTCTTGGTTCTCACGTGACGGACTTGGTCCTGTGGCTCTGCCTCCCCTACACTCCACTTAATGCCAACCAATAAGATGTTATGGCTCGGTCAAGTCTAACTTCAGGCTAACAGCCACGGGTGGGGCAATGGCCCCTGTTTAGTGGCATACAAAGTTAAAGTTCATATACTTTTAAAGAGTCCTTATTTCTATTTAGGTTTCAATGTTTGCCTGACTCGCTTCCTCTGAAACCCTGGGGTGGAGTACCTTACCTCAGGCACCCTCCCCCAAGTGTTCTTATGAAGTCACCACTTCTCTATTTCTTTTCCTTTCACAGGCTCTCCACTGTCCCAGTCCCTGCCCTTGTTGTGAGGGGGTATGGCTGTGTGTGGGGGAAATAGGGTATGTTGGGGGATTGTGTATATATGGGAGGTTGTGGGGGCAGTGTGTGGGTGTGAGGGAGGTTGCAGGGGTGTGAGGACCCCCCCCACAATCCCCACTATAG
The DNA here is from genome assembly GCF_000455745.1 of Alligator sinensis. Lineage (NCBI taxonomy): Eukaryota > Metazoa > Chordata > Crocodylia > Alligatoridae > Alligator > Alligator sinensis. The sequence goes on from NW_005841926.1 coordinate 298,892, forward strand.
CGCAGCAGCAGATGTGGTGCTCAGGGCGCAGGTGCCTGGCAGAGTGCAGCTCCAGCCAGTGCTGCACATCGCAGCTAGGGGCTCAGCCTCTGCATGGCTGCCTATATCACCGGCGCTCCCTGCCACTCATGTGCAGCCCCTGCACTAGCACAGCAGGGAGCAAAGTCCCACATGCTATGCAGCCCCAGCAGGGAAAACACCTGGCTCCAGTATGTGGGGCTTCCTTCCCTGCTGTTCAAGTGCAGGGGCTGCGCGTGAGTAGCAGGGAACACTGGCAATACAGATAGCCACGCAGAGGCTGTGCCCTTTGCTGTGATGTGCAGCACTGGCTGAAGCTGTGCTCTACCTGCTGCTGCTGCTGCCACTGTCTGCTGGGGCTGTGCACCATGAGGGGGGGGCCCACACCCCACTCTCCCTCACACCCACATGCTGTCCACCTCAGCTCCACGCTGTCACCGCCCCCTGTCCCTCTGGGTGTGGGCTCCATGCTGCCACTAACCCCAGCCTCACACTCTGGGCTCCCTCCAACTGCAGCCCCACCCCCACTGCTTCCCTACCTGCTGCCCAGAACTAGCAGGAGACCGGGGAAATGGGCAGCTCCCAGTGGTTGCAGCAGCAGCAGCCCTGCATGGAAGCTGCATGCTGGCCAGCCAGGCCCTTCCACCCATGAGGGTGGGAGCCAGGTAAATAGGGTATGTTTTTCGGGTTGCGTGTACATGTGGGCACCTCACTCCCACCCTTGTGGGTGGAAGGGCTGGGAAGGGCACTATTTGTTGGGGGGCCCCCGTGGACCAGATAAAAGTGCTTGATGGGCCAGATCCGGCCCACAGGCCACCCCTGGATTAAGATCTGTGAGTTTTTCATTAACATGTTTTCTTTCTTTGCTGTACTATTAGGTGGACATAATGTGGGGAAAAATTCTGTGGCAATTCCCCTTTGGGAAAGAACTAGTTCTGCATTTAACACACTTTTTTTTATGTTTAATGTAACTTGGAGCTTTTTCCCCCCGCCTGTTTGGGTGCATCTACACAAGATGCTTTACTGCACATTAGACTAATCTAATGCACAGTAAAGCATCACTGTCTTCATGTGCACAGGAGTTACTATGCAGTATATTAATCTAATGCAGCATTTTCTAAAGGTACTAGAATAATGGTATATTACCTAATGTCCCGTACTGCACATGTAGACGCTGCCTGGAAGCAAATTGGTCAGCCTAGGCAGCAGATGGGTACGGGGGCAGGGAGAGCTGTCTCAGCTCACCAGGCAGCTGCCTGCCAGCCACATAGAGATCGGGATCTGTCTTGATCTCTACATGGCTGGGAAAGCTGTCCCAGATGCCTTCTAGCTACATGGACATAGGATGAGTCCCAATCTCCACATGGCTGGGAGGCACCTGCCCACCCAGCCGGGACTGCTCTCTCCTTCCCCCTCTGCCCCTCACTCAGGGCCAACCCTATAACCCCCTAGCTGGGACAACTCTCCCCCATCCTCTAAGGATTGGGACTAAAACCCCATGGCCCCTGCCAGACTGGGGCTGGCACCTAGGGGAGCCTGAACTCCCCCTGGCTGCTGCAGGAGGGCAAAGCAGAGTAGGAACAGCCCTGGACTGGAATGCTCCTGTCAAGCTCAATTTGCTCTTGACAAGGGTGCATGTAGAGAAGTGTGCTGGGGAGAATATTAATGAGCCTGAATTTTCTGCGCAGAAAATTCAGGCACATTAACTGCATGTGTATATGCACTCTTGATGATCATAGGCCACCTGCTGCTTTCTTTAAGAGATGTTTCCCTGAATATTTATTATAATTTCAGTTTTAAATATAGCCCCTTCATGCATTCATTGCATTTAGTCCTAACTGTGAAACAGATTAATGGATGTTTGGTTAAAGATGAGAAACAGTAATTTAGTTTCTTCTCATTCACTTCGCTCTTTTTTTGCACATTAGCTTTTTTAGATTTTTAAATGATACTTCATAAAGTTTGAGGTAGGCTTTGAAAAAGCAATGATCCTTTGCTAGTCCAACACCCATTTTTTTCTTTTAGTATGTAATTTCCAAATGAGGATATTTGTTATTTTGTTGTCAGAATATATAAAGAAATAAAAACAGCATGGCTGCATCTCCAGCTGGGAAAAGGTCCTACCAACCCCAGCCCTCTCTTCAAACTAATATTGTGAGAGGAGGTAAATGAAGAAGCCTTGCAGGGTGAAATAAAGAGAATAATATCAGAAGGACAGTGGAAGGGAGAGAAAAGCAATTGTTTTAGTGCATAAAATTAATACAAAAAGAACTCTGTTACCACTATATTGGGATTTATGATGCTATCTGAATTCCCACAAAGTGATTTTTTCCCCTCCTTCCTCCCTTCCCCATCAAAGTCTATGACAGGGGTGGGCAAAATGCGGCCTGGGAGCCGAATGCGGCCCATCAGGCCATTCTATCCGGCCTGTGGGGCCCCTAAAAATTTAGAAAATTAATATTTATCTGCCCTGGGCTGCCTGTCATGCGGCCCTTGATGGCTTGCCACAACTCAGTAAGTGGCCCTCTGCCCAAAATAATTGCCTGCCCCTGGTCTATGATATTAAAAGAAATCCCTTGATGACATAATATCACCATAACACATTGGTGTTTCACAGTTGTTTTTATGAATACGAATATACTCTGCTCCTGGGATAGAAAACCATGCACCAACAAAATTTGAGCGAGGATAGAAATATTGTATCAATTGGTTAATGGTAAAATGATTAACATTTATTTTATTACCAAGTAAATGATCAGAATAGACCAACTTACATTTACATTTAATAGGTGGGGGAATCAAATTATCACTAATACCTTTGACAGTGTTATCAGTGTTATCAAGATCCTAACTCTGGTGAAAGGTTAATGACTCTCCATCCATTTTGACTTCCCATTACCAGTGTGCTGTTCTGCGTAAAATAGTTCTTAGAAACCTACCTTTCACTCCTGTAATTGTTAAGCTTCCTGATACACCCAGCACCCAGGTAGCTCACGTGCACTTGGAAACAGACTTGGGAAGAAACAAAAGCTTTTCCAACTACACCTTCCACCCACTTGGGAGCTGGAGCTGAAGCCCTGCACTCTGGGGCAGGAGTTACCCAATTGCAGCTTCCCCCCAACCTGGCTGGGTGTTTGGTGCCTAATGTACATCCGTAAAGCTACTCTTACTTCCCCGTGCTACCTGCTTCCAGAGTGGTGCGGCAGGGGCAGGAGGAGGAGGAGGAACCACTGGAGTCAGGGGAAGCTTAGCAGTACCTGGGCAGCTGCAACTTGGGCAGCTGCAACAGTACTGGGAACAGCCCTTCCAGGAAGCTGTGCATGCTGGCTAGGGCTGGGTTTGTTGGTGGGAGCAGGCGAGTGTGTGGTGTGGGCTGCCCTGGGTGGGAGCGGGAAAATCTCAGCCACATGCAGAGTGCTGTGGGAGCAGCTGCAGGCCAGATACAATTAATTGGCTAGCAGGATCCAGCCCATGACCCATCCCTGGTTTAGAAGGACCAAGGTATATCACAAGGATGTGATATACCTTGACTTTAGCAAGACTTTTGGCACTTTCTCTCATGACATTCCTAGCACTGCCAGTGCCTGCCCCAATTGCAGCCTGGCCCAGCCTCCACCAGAAAGAGCCCAGCACAGCCCCAGCCTCAGTCCACAGCAACATCCTGTCCCATGCAGATCCAGGGGCACATGCCCCTCATGCCCTCCTGGGGTGCATGCTGCAGTGGGATCCACCCTCCCCTGCACCCCCAGATGAGCCACGGCTCTGTCCTATGCCTTGCCCCACCCCACCCAAGCTGGGCAGCACCTGCCCCTGCCCCAGCCCCACTCACAGCAGGGGCCTTGATCTGCGCCCCCGCCACACACCCCTTCCCTCCCCCACAACAGACTTAACAGCCAAACCTGGCTGCTCTCTACACTGTGGAGCTGCATATTGGAATTGGATCGGTATCGGTCAATATGGCTCGTTAAAAAGCGGCCATCGGTATTGGCCCAAAATATCTCTATCAGTGCACCCCTAGTACTCATCTCATCAACGCCTCATTGTCTAGTTGGGAGGAAGTATCAAATGGTGTTCCTCAAGGTCTGTCCTGGGTCCAACAGTGTTTAATATCTTTATTAATGATGCAGGACTTTGGCTGCTATAGTTCCCCTGCTTTGCCTGAGTCAAGTTAGGGTGCTAGATCTGTGTCAGGGTTGACAGCAATCTTATGTATAGTTTAGATTACGGATTGTATAAAATGGTTTGGATAGGGATGATCTTGCCTCAAGCAAGGGGGGTGGACTGATGACCTCTGGAGGCTCCTTTTAGCCCTACTTTTCTATGATTCTGTGACTGAGTATATGCTTAGCAAATTTACAAATGACACCAAATTGAGTGGAGTTGCACTACCCTTTTGCCAGCTGAACTGCATGGCCCCTGCACCCTCTACTCACTGCAGCAGTCTGGCAGTAGGGGCTGCTTCCTGACTGTGACCTGCTGCCACCTGCAACAGCATCCACCCCTTTGGACCTGCGGCCCCATGGCTGCATGCCTGCCAGACCCAGATGGGGTGCTTCTGCTCTGCCATCTGAGCAGCTATCAACCAGAAACTGTGCTCATTATGGTGGCCCACTTTGACCTTGTCATGACCCAAAGGCATGATTTTGTGTGTGCTTCGGCACCAGAATTATCCCCGCCAAGTTGCAGCTTCATTGCATGGGAGAGTTTCCTGTTGCAGAGGAAAGCCCCGGTGCAGGGACGAGTTTCCCGCCTTTCTGCAGCTTCTTTTGCAGAGTGCATTGCTCGAGTTGCAAGAGGAATGCATGGTGCAAAAGAGTTCCCGCCACCGGTATGCAAATTCGTTCCCCGCTATTGGCTAGTTCTAAATTATTCCCACGTGGTGGCTAACGATTGGCCTGTTAGCCGTATAAGAGGCTTGAGCAGTTTCCGCCCAAGCCGAAGAGGACTCCACATCCATCTCGTGGGGACTCTGGATACACGGCAGGGTAATAGAGACCCTGTGTGAGAGTCAGAGGAGCTTGGCGACCTGATCCATCACCCACCTCTTCCCGTCTTCGATCGCAAATTTTATAAGACGTATCTCCAATTTC
>NW_005841926.1:306443-313656 GCF_000455745.1 Alligator sinensis
CTGTTAGCCATATAAGAGGCTTGAGCAGTTTCCGCCCAAGCCGAAGAGGACTCCACATCCATCTCGTGGGGACTCTGGATACACGGCAGGGTAATAGAGACCCTGTGTGAGAGTCAGAGGAGCTTGGCGACCTGATCCATCGCCCACCTCTTCCCGTCTTCGATCGCAAATTTTATAAGACGTATCTCCGATTTCGATTTTGGTGGCGCGTTCACCCAGAGCATCCAGAGCTCTGTTCCGTGGAGCCTAGCAAACTCCACGTGACTGTCCGTGTTGTCTGTGTCTGTAACCACAACTCAAGCAAGTTCTCCAGCCTACACCGCTGCCATCTTGGTGTAAGTAAACAATCTTTAAAACTACCGCTAAGCGTTTGTGCCTAATTCCAGCTCGTCGCCCTCCCTCTCCGATCCAGCGTGCCCGGGCTGCTGGCCACAGCCTGCGTGCAGCACGGAAAAGGGCTCAGGTCGCTCCTGGCCCGCACAGACCTGTCAAAGCATGTCCTCTTGGCCACAAATGGCCAAGAGGTCAACCATCTCATCTTCCTGGCCAAAACTCTGCCTACTGAGTATGCTCAGTAGCAGTGTGGACAGTTGTACCTGCTGTGCCTCCACATCAATACAGAGTACATCTTCACCAAGGCAAATAAGAAGGAGTACAATAGCCAAAGTTCATTCACCTACAACTCTGCCAATATCATCTATGTTATCACATGCTTACAATTCCTACCTGCTGCCTACATTGGACAGAAAGAATGATCTCTATGTGTAAAAATGAATGAACACTGATCTGGCATTAGGTGCAAAAAGACATAAAATCCTATGGCAGAACACTTTAATCTTCCTGTACAGTCCACTGCTGACCTCAGGATCACTATTCTTAGAAAGATTTTTTTTTTTTAAACAGTCTGAATGGGAAATTGCAAAACACGAAATCATCTGCAAACTGGACCACGTTAACTATGGTTTAAACAGGGACTATGGTTTATTTTCTTATTACCTGGATTAACTTTTGTGACCCCTTTGTTTCTATGGGTTCTCTGCTTGTATCATTCTCACAGCACGTCCGCTCCCCTATCCCTGCTTCCCTTCTTTCCTGCTTTTCCACCTATTGTATTCTAATTACTCACTCCACTTTATACTTTGTTTTATGTTGTCCTTTCACAGCATCTGCTGAAGTAAACGTGGGTTCATGAAAGTTTGTGTTCTCTCTCACTATATATATATATTCTTATATACCATATTTCACAGTGTACAGGTCAGCTAACCACTTGAGTATTTCTCCAGAGTCCACGTAGGTTTTGTGGGCTGCACCATGCTCAGTGGTGCCACAGCTGTACTGTTGATCTCCTTTACTAGTGACTGACCTCCTTTTAGTCACAGTTTGGATGTAAAAGAATCAATGAACTCTCTTCCACATTGAAAAAAAATCTCATTTAAAAAAAGGAAGTGATGATCTAAAAGAGTTATAATAATTATTAAACCCCTTTAAAATTCAATTATACCCAGGGCTGAAAGCTAGAGAGGGCATGAAGAATACAGTACATGATATATGCAATAAGTATCATGAGAAGAAACACAAAATCTAATGGAAGTAAGCCCAGCCCCACTGACTGTATTTTTATTTTTTTTACAATACACAAGAAAAACTGTGTTGATTAGTAATGATCTCAAGGCATATATTCTGGCTTTTGTCATACATATGGCCCTTTTACGTTGTGTTTTGTGTGTTAATAAATAGGAACATACTAGATCTCAGTCCGACTTATACCAAGATCTCTTTACATCTTGTGACAGATTGCCCTGACACCGTCCCCCGAGAAAGTTATGAAAATAGAGGGCCTGGCATAGGATGACATTGTTCCCTGGTCCCAAAAGAAAAAGCTTACTGGTATAGCCAAATAACTACACTATGCTTATTTTCTGCTTCCTAGGGCCCAAAGGCTAACATACACATATCTGAAGGATAGAGAAGCTGCTGTATAACTCCAAAATATAGTGAGCATAAGGATGGTGGCATAAAAGCTCCCTTTGTCTGTCCCAACCCCAAATTCACTAATGGAGTAACCGAGAATCAAGCTGATTACCTATTTAACTTGAAACAGGATAATTTTATTCATGTAATCAAGAAATTGTAAAGTATTCACGTAAGTACTCATTTTTATTTATAAATGTATTTTCATTTTACTGCATTATTTTACAGTGACTTCAAAGTAGCTCCCTACTTTACATACTATATGGAAGGCAATGTGCCTCTTGAAACTGTAAGTGGAAGATGAGAGTTCCTGCTTAAAAGGAGCTTTCTGTTCTTCAAATCATTCTCTAAGAAAAGTTATAAGCTGAGAACAATTTAAACAGTAAAACTTTTATTTTTTCTACAGGATGAACAAATATTCATTGTACCTGATGGCAAAAGTGGGCTACCAGAAAAAGCAGCTTAGAACATTACAACATATTTTGTAGTCCACCTCATATATTTAAACTAGCTTGAAACTTTGCCACATTTAAATGTAGTAAATGGCACTATAAACTAAAACAAATGTGGTACATGGGTCTGAGATGACTTGCTCCATTTTAGTCTACATCAAAATTAGCATTTGATCTCTTGTATAGCAATAATTTTGTAAAATAATAGCATGAAACTGCATCAGAATAATATATTTTTCAGAAAACTGTATATAAGATAATTAATTTTTTCTTACATAAAAACACAAATGTCAGGGTTTGCCAGAATTATGTTTACAATATAAATTCTTCCCATTTACACACATGCATTAAAATAAAATCTTGGTACATGATGATCCATATTCCTAAAATAATACTATTATGATATCTAAATACAAACTCTCTGGGCCTCTATTTCATTTTTATAATAGGCTTATGCATTAGGCCTCAGTTAATTCATCTTTTAAAAACCTCGGGATAAGGAAAACTGAAAGAGAGGCTTAAAGCACAGAGAATTAAGAACCGTTATGGAAAGACAGTGGTCTAGAACTCAGAATCAAATGCTCCTAACTTCCCCCTAGGCAATGATGCCATTCTAGGAAAAATACTGCTCATGGAATAATGGTGATCAGGGCCATACAAGTAGCACCCTAAAAGATAAATAGGAAGACTTCAGTTTACTTCAAGAAGAGCAGGTTTTTGCCTTCAGCATGTTCATACTCTTTCTTTCCATTGCCTTCTCCAGTTGATTACATACAGCCACATATTCTTTCCATCTTCCAAGCTTCCAGCTGCTTTCTACATCAGCCTATGTAGAACTAATTCAGAGGACAATGTACAGGGATTTCAAAGGAATTGCTGAAAGGCTACACCAGCAACACACCCATCAAGTATTGATCTGAGAGCTTTGCATTCTGTATTTGCACCACTGAAATTTAGCTTGACTTTGTGAACTTTAAACTTGTGAATTAAAAAACAAATAGAAAAAGTGTAACCAAGATAATATCCTAAAAATGATATGCTTATTATTTGTATTGCTCTATGGCAACATTTTATGGAAGAGATTGCTGAAATAACTTAAACAGCATCCCATTACAATATACACTAGAGAAACACCTGAGACAAAAATGTTCAAAAGGAAAGCCAAGTTAGCAGTCTACAGTTTGAATCAAAGCACCTAATTAAATCCGCCTCTTATTTTTTCTCAGAGAACATTAGGTACCAGCTAAACACTCCTATATCAATGCAGCTGCTAATCCCCTGCAATTAATACCCTTTTTGATAAAGTATAAAGAGCATTTGGAGGAACTAAAACTCATATATAACTTTTATCACTAATCAGTCAAACGTAATAAAGTTGAGAAAATTGTTTTTGAAAAAGCTGTGAAATGTACAACAGAAAGGTTTACCTTGAAAAGCAGCTGCATTATGGGATATTAAAAACTTTAAAGCAGAGCTTGATGCTTGAAGCACTTCCTGTATATCCTGCTTTGCTGCAATCTGATATCTCTCTTCCATCTTTTTGGTACAGCATGTTGGGTTTTTAGAAGTGCAAACCTGAAGATCAGTCCCTAGAGAAAGAAGTACATTTTTATTTTCAAAATACATTATTACTCTAGAGTACTCTGTGACACCCATGTTAGTCAAGTCCTCCTCTGTAGACAAGACAAAGAAATAAAAGCACCATACAAAGATCTCAAAGATGTCCAATTCGACTGAACAAAAGAAAAAATGATGAATGTAGGAACCAAGATATTTATTTGAAGAAAACAAACATAATTCAGGAGAATATATCATATACCATTCCATTTTCTTAATACTGTGTGATCTCATCCTAGCTGTTGATTATACTGGATAAATACTGGGAGACATACAGGGAAGCACATGGCACAATAAATTACTGCTCAACTCCACTGTTGGCACTTCATAATCTACCGTCAAATGCTGAACTGACCAAGAAGGTACGAGGACTACCCACTGATAAGTATAAGAGGCAACAGTACTTACTAATGCAACGGTGGGAAGCTAACCTATGCCACCTGGCTGCATTTACATTATTGGACTACTATTTTTTCTGATGAACTAACCATGATTTTTACTCAATCGCCACTGCCATTATTGACAGACAGCTTGCTGCATGCATATTTGATACAATCCTAGTTCATAACTTGATGAGAAAGTTGAAATCTTTTCTTAGAGCTGCAAACTATGCTACATTTATCCCAGGACACAGCCATCCTTTGTCATTTTTTCGCTGAAGAAGATACACAAATATTTCGGTACCTCATAATCAGGGATCCTGGTTTTCTCTGATTTAAAAAAATCCCCAATTTTTGGTTTAAAAAAGTAACCCAAAATCCCCATTTCCCATGATTAAAATAAAATGCCGTTAATATACAGATATAGCTATAGTGTTTCATTTTAATCACAGAAAAATGTGGATTTGGCGTTATTTTTTTTAAACTGAAAATTGGGGATTTTTATAAATCAGAGAAAACCAGGATACCTGCTCATAATTGCCACTCTTTTTGAAGTGAGGTAGGAAAATATTTCATAGTAACATTATGGTATATAAAATGTTCACATTTTTTTTAATGGGCAAATCAATATTTCTGGGGGCAGGACAAAGTGATTATTTAAATTAAGTGTTAACAATGTACAACTCATTGGCTGGATCAGTTCACAGAGCAGAAGGGCTTTGCCTGTACCTATACCCAACAAGGGCTGCACAGTGAGCTCCTGCGCTGGAGCTGGGCAGATAAAAGCTGGCAACACTGCCACTTCTCCCTTCCTCCTTAACTCCAGCTTCCCTTCCTCCTTAACCTTCAGCATGGGCACAGCTTCTATCTGAAAGAGAGCTGCACCAAGGCTGGGTAGCTTCCAGCTGTACCCATGCTACAGCCAGGAGGCAAGGGGTTTGGAAAAACAGCAGCAACATGGGCATAAATCTGGTCCTGGTGCAGACACACCTAAAGCCTCCTCATCACTGAAGCCCTCAGGCCTACATCAAACAGAAGCCAGGTTGTTCTGCCCTGTGGTTTGTAAAGGTTAACAGCTGTTGATTTAAACCATGGTTATAATAAGGATTTAATAAGGCCTTAGAGAGTCAAGTTCTCTTCTCAGATACACAATGTGTATCAGATTTGTGTATCAGGAGATTTCTTGGACTATACATGATTTTTTTTTCTCTCTCTTCCCTGGTTGACATGTTGCTGTTTTTAAATACATGGATCCTTCTCAAGACAGGCAGCACCAGGTAAGAAAAAACAATGGAATGTGGGGAAGGGGAGCAAAAAAGTTGGGGGCATGGGGACTATCCGGATTAACACTGACAATACCCAGTGTAATTAAGCCTTCAGCTCTAGTACATACTTTTAACCATGTCACAACATGTTTATAGAATCATAGAAAATTAGGCTTGGAAGGGACTTCAGGACACCATTTAGTCCAATCTCCCCCTCTCCCCCATTCAAAGCAGGACCATCCGCAACTAGATTATCCCAGCCAAAGCTTTGTCTAGTTGGATCTTAAAAACCTCCAAGGATGGAGTGCCCACCACCTTTCTGTGTAACTTGTTCCAATTTACTGTATTACCCTCCTAGTGAGAGAGGTTTTCCTAATTTCCAACCTAAACTTCCCTTGATGCAACTTGGGACCATTGCTCCTTGTTCTGTCATCTGTCACCATTGAGAACAGTCTAGCTCCATCCTGTTTTGAACCGTCCATCAGGTAGTTGAAGGCTGCTCTAAAATCCCCCCTCAGTCTTCTCTTCTCCAGACTAAATGGGCATTTTTATACATGTTCCAGGAGGTGCAGGGGAGTGCTTTAATTAACGAGCACTTTTAATTAAATATGCCCAAGCCTCGTATGTACCAGCATCCCCTACACTGAAAAATGGTGGCAGGGTGCTTTGAACTAAAGCTCATCAAATGAATTTTAGTTCAAAGTGCCCCGCTGCCATTTCTTGGCACAGGAACGCTAATGCATGTGATGCCAGAATTTGCTGCAGTGCGTTTATTTCCATGTTCAGGCAGACTCTATTAATTGAGTCTGCTCTGACACTCTGGATTTCTAACGCATTGGAGCCAGCTCCCTGCACGTGTATAGGAGCCCAATAAGCCCAGTTCCCTCAGAAGTCTGACTCTCCTCAGAAGTCATGTGTCCCAGCCCCCAAACCATTTTCATTGCCCTCTGCTGGACTCCCTTCAATTTGTCCACATCCTTTCTGTAGTGCAGGGCCTAAAACTGGACACTGTACTCTAGACGTGGCCTCACCACTGCCACATAGGGCGCGTCCACACATGCAAGCACGTGTGCTTGCAGCAGCTCAAATAGAAGCAGTGAAAATTTGAGCCAGGGCTTCTTGCCTCAGCACACGTGCTCAGACATGCACTTTGTTGTGGAGCAAATTGTGCCACTTGGGGCAAAATAACTCTGCCTGGCTCCTCCTGGATCTTCAGCCAGGGGGAGCTAGAGCCCGGGGCCAGCACCTGTGCTATCCCCAGCAGTATAAAAAGCTGCCCTGGCAAGTAGCTCAGGGTTCCTAGCTCTCAGGAGCTTCTGGGGCCCAGCCAAATGGTACCTGGGGACATTACCCCTTGTGCCAGCTGAACTGCTGAAGCAGCCCTGAGAGTTCCCTGCACCCTCTACCCACTGCAGCAGTCTGGCAGTGGGGGCTACTGCCTGGCTGTGACCTGCTGTGCACCTGCCAGACTCGGATGGGGACTGCAAAGCCAGTAGAAGGATCTGCCCCCCCAGGCCAGCCGCCCGGG
>NW_005841926.1:314039-340422 GCF_000455745.1 Alligator sinensis
CATAATAATAAAGTGAACTCTAAATACATGTTTCATGAATTCATGAATACATGTTTTGCTGCACTCCCACAGGGTGATGGCCCCCACACAAGGGATTTGGCCCCCCCAACAGGGGATTTGGCCCTCTCACAAGGGGTTTGGCCTCCCAACAGGGGGTTCAACCCCCCAAACAAGGGGTATGGGCCACCAACAGGAGATTCAGCCCCCACACAAGGGATAGGCCCCCCCACAAAAGGGGTATGCCTCCCAACAAGGGGTTCAGCCCCCCCAAACAAGGGGTACGGGCCCCCAACAGGGGATTCAGCCCCCACACAAGGGGTACGGCCCCCCAATGGTGGCCAAATGGCCCCCACAGGGGCTACCACCCCCTTGCAAGGCCCACATTCCCCACCCCAGCCTCCCAATTGCTGCCTCACCTATCCCCATCCCCCACCAGTTGCTGCAGCCCCCCCAATAGCTGGCCCACCCAGCCTTACCCCCACAACCCCCAGGTCCCCATGGCTACCCCCACAACCCCAGGCACCATCACTTAAAAAAAAAAGAAAACAGAAAAAAAATAGGAAAAAAAAGCCTCTGCTTAACTTAGAAGCAGGGGTGGGAGGGCTCCAGGGCCTCCTGGCAGAGCCCCCCTGGGGCAGCACAGGGCAGTGGGGGGTTGTGCAGCAGAGCCCAGGCTGGGGCTCCTGGGGCTGTCAGCCTGCTCCGCACTGTGCACCATGGCACCCTCCCCCCTCCTCCAGCTCCCCTGATCCTTTACTCACTGGCACCGGAGCCCTGGTGCTGAAACATGCGGCCTGGCCGGCCACATGTTTCAGCACCAGGGTGAGGGCCAACCACAGAGACACTCTGGCAGCCAGAGCATCTCTGTGGAGGACCCAGCCTCCGGTTGCCTCAGGGCACGGATGGGGACCATGTACTGCTCCACTTTTTTAAACATCGATTTGTTTAGACCCCTGGATATCCAGGGGTCTAATTTTCTCCCTGTGCTGCAAGTTTGCAGCACGGGGAACATTTTTTTGTTCCCGCACTTGCCTGTTGCCCCACCTCAAAGGGGTTTGAGGCGGGGCAAGAGGCACATGCGCGCTCGTGTGGACGTGCCCATAGAGGGCAATTATCACTTCCTTCAATCTGAGGGCAATGCTCCTACTAATGTAGCCCAATATGCTGTTAGCCTTCTTGGAAAAGGGCACACTGTTGTCTCATATTTAGCTTATTCTCCACTGTAGCCACCAGGTCCTTTTCTCCAGAGCTGCTGCTTAGTCAGTTGGACCCTGGCCTGTACCAGTGCATAAGATTTTTCTGCCTTATGTACAGGATTTTGTACATATCCTTATTGAACCTCATGAGGTTTCTTTTAGTCCAACCCTCTAATTTGTCAAGGTTTCTGCACATTTCATTAACAGCACCTCAGAAAAGCAGTTAAAAAAATCTGGCTAACAAGAAGCCACCTAAGAGCAAACATTAAGATGCATCTAAATTTCCATCCTTCTCTTTATATTTCTAACATCATGGCTATACTGCTGTCCAGCCAAACCCAGAATTGCTGACCTGAAATTGCCCACTTACTCCTGCTTTACCAATGCCTAAATCCAGCAATTAGTCAGAGAAGATGGTTTAGTGGGATTCCAAGTATGTGTCCCTGAAACAAAAAACACTGAAAGTAGCACTGGGGTAGGCACTCAGAACATATCCAAGTCATCCACCCAAAGGGCTCACAAACTATATGACACACAGGTTTCACAGTCTGGGTGAAACAGACAAATGGTTTGGGGTGGAGGTGGCAGAATGATCCATTAAAACAAACAAATAAACAAATTTAGCTTAAGTCAGCTTGCCATAGGCATTCCCAATGCCATGTGAAAGCAATGTGACTACCAAGATATCTATATAAGGTGTAGATGTACCTTTGCTTTTAATTGTTTTTACTACTAATTGGGCATGTCTACATGTGGCTGTATGGCACCTTTGTTACTGCCCCATCATTTAGTACTTCTTTGTTGAAGTACTAAAAGATGGCACAGTAACAGCCTGTACTGCACCATGGCGGCTGCGCACAGTTATTTTTGGCTGCTACATCACCATAGCAATGTGCTATAATGAGGGAGCGCGTTGCTACAGTGACATAGCAGTGGCATCATGGTTTTTGCCAACAGACAGCACAGCACCATTGCACATCACTACAGCGCTGTAGCTTCTTGTGTAGACTTGCCCATTTTGAATTAAGGGGATTTCTGACTTGATGTTAGATTGTCAAATGCCTGGAAAAAGTTTGGCAAAAAACTTCCTTATGGTGTGGGTTCCAACTGCTGTTACAAAAAAAGTCTCGCTTTTTTGCTAAAATATATATGATAGACATTGATTTATATCAATTCATAAAACTGAATTTATAAAGGCATTTAACTGTCTCCACACCTTGTGTTTTACAATGTCATCACTTCTAAGCAGACCTAATTCAGTTTAGTAAGGACTACTGTACAGAAATTAATAATATATTATCAGAGATCCTGGTTCTCTGATAAAAAAAATCCCCAACTTTCAGATTTAGAAAAGCAACCCAAAACCCACATTAATATATATTAGAGGTGTTTTATTTTAATCACAGAAAAATGTGGATTTTGGGTTACTTTTTTAAATCTGAAAATTGGGGATTTTTTTTTTTAAATCAGAGAAAACCATGATCCCTGTATATTATGTCTCTTTTCTACTCTAAAGAGAAAAAATTGTCACAATGTAAAGATAAAAATTAGGTATTGCCTCATGGCAAGAAACCATTTCCTGAAATAAATCCATTCCACAGACATAAACAGAGGTAAATCTTACTATTTCAAAAAAGAGCACTATATTAAGCACTCTCATACCCATGAAGAATTCAGAAATTGGAAATACTCTTGCATGTTACCATAAAGAGAATAATGTAACCTTTGGATTTGATAATGGATTCAAGCAAATGAAATCTCAAAAGTGTTTGAAGTAGGTTTCAAAGAGAGATTAGGACATGCAGACTACTATACCTACAAGAAGCAGTTTGAAAAGCCACCTCACCAATCTTAAAAAGGCTTTCACCCAACAAGGACACTCCTCCAGATAGATAGATCGCACATTTGAAAGAGCCACCCAGATACCACGTGAAGAACTGCTGCAGTACAGAAGAAAAACCCGTACAAATCGCACACTGCTGGTTATGACATATCACCCCTCCCCTGAACCTGTACGGAAAATCCTCAAACAACTGCAACCCATACTAGAAAGAGACCCTATTCTTAAAAAGATCTTCCCTGAGCCACCCATCCTAGCCTTCAAATAAGCACCAAACCTCGCTAATCTCATCACCAGAAGCAAACTTCCTCAAGCCCAGAACATACCAAAAGGATCTAGACCGTGCCACGACAAGAAATGCAAAACCTGCCAACACATCTCCACCACCCCCACTATTTACTACACCCCACAACAGCCATCAGCATTCCTGGATTTTACAGCTGCACCTCCAGAAATATAATATATCTCATCCAATGCACAAATGCCCTGATGGAAAATACATAGGAGAGACCAAACAATAACTGTGCACCAGAATGAATGCACACCGGAAATCTGTCAAAGACAGGAATACCCAGTTACCTGTGGGGGGCACATTTCTCACAAGAAAACCACTCTCTCTCCAATCTCTCAGTCCTGATCCTCAAAGGAAACTTACAAAACACTTCCCAGAGACAAACCTATGAACTCCACTTCATCAACCTCCTGGATACTAAAAATCATGGACTAAATATAGACATTGGATTTATGACACATTATAACCTGCCTGACATCGGACTCCCCAGGTATCTCGCCACTTTCATCCCCACCCCCCCTCCCCCCGGCCTGTCTCTCACCCATTGACTCCTCAATCTACATTTTCACTACCTGTCTTGTATGTGTACCAGACCAGCCGCTGGCTTCTTTACTTTTCATTCCATCCAGGAAGAGCACACACCAACTGCTGAAACTTCCTTAGCCTGACAAAGGGTTTTTGAACCAGAAAGCTTGCTTAATAATTGTTTTCCAAGTATTTAAGTTGGTCTAATAAAGGATATCAGATTCACCCAAAGAACCCTGTCTGTCTTTGAAAAGCCTGGAAACTTTCCTTCCCACAAACAAAAAGGCAAATAATCCATTTGATTATGGGTTAGAAGTGTTGATCTTTTGCAAAAATTTACTGTGTTCAGACTCTCAATGTATTATTTTAAAAGTATTCTGATGTCAGATAAAATGTCTTTGCTTTCAAAGACCTGAGGTTCTTCTGGCCTTTTACCTACTTCATTGATTTTAAATACTGCAGATGCTACTCGCTGAGTCATCAAACATACATTTTGATCAGTAATCAGTTAGTCTCTTGTTACTTGATAATTTAAGCATCTCACACTCAGATACTGGTAAGTGACCTAGAAAAAAGCTGCAAAACTGAAATAGACTTTTAATAATGTAGGATTCAGCTAATAGAAATCTCTGTGGGCATGTCTACATGTGCAAATAATCCAGAAGTAGTTTACTCTATAGTACTCTAGAGTAAACTCTTCTGGGCATGCTTCTACATGTGCAGGAATTCAGTTTCATAGTTGTAGGGTTGGAAGGGACCTGAGAAGATCATCAAGTCCGCCCCCCTGCCATGGCAGGAAAAAGTACTGGGGTCAAATGACCCCGGACAGGTGTTCATCTAACCTCTTCTTAAAGACCCCCAGGGTAGGAGTCAGCACCACTTCGCTTGGAAGTTGGTTCCAGGTCCTAGCCGCCCTGACTATGAAGTAGCGCCTCCTGATGTCTAGTCTGAATCTACCCTCTGCCAACTTATGACCGTTATTTCTAGTCACTCCTGGTAGTGCTCAGGGGAACAGGGACTCCCCCAGTGCCTGAGTGTCCCTTCTAACTAGTTTGTAACAGGCCATCAGATACCCTCTCAGCCTTCTCTTGTGGAGGCTGAACAGGTTCTTAGTCTCTCCTCGCAGGGCCTGCCCTGCTGGCCCCTGATCATGTGAGTGGCCCTCCTCTGGACCCGCTCCAAGTTGTCCACATCCCTCCTGAAGTGCAGCGCCCAGAACTGGGAATGTGGGGAGCAAAATTGCTTCTACTAGCAGCAGACTGAGCCTGCTCCTTGTGACCCTGAACTGAGCCCCTGCAGCAGCCAGGGGAAGTTCTAGGCTCCCCTTGGGTACTAGCCTAGGGGCTGGCAGGGAGGCATGGGGCCAGGAGACAGCTGTCTCCTGGTTGGGGCTGGGACATTGCTCTCTATCACTGGGAGCTGACTGCTGCTGGGGCGGGCTCCAACACCACAGCCTTGGCAGGAGCCATGTCCCCTTGTTGTAGCAGCAGGAAGCTCCTAGCCCCCACCCCGCAATCGCAGGGGTACCCCACAATCACTGGGAGATCCTTATCTTCCAGTGCCAGCTCCACGGTAGTGGGACTGGTGCTGGGAAATCCTTATTTGCTCCCAGTTAAGCATCTACTCATGCACTACTGTGTGGCAAGTAATCACAAGTAAATTTGCTACTTGCTTTTGCAACTTTAGTCATGATCAGGGCTGCTGGTTTTCTCTGATTTTAAAAAATCTCCAATTTTCATTTAAAAAAAAAAGAAACCCCAAATCCACATTTTTCCATGATGTAAATGAAACACCACTAATTAATATCTATATATTAGTGATGTTTCACTTTAATCACAGAAAAATGTGGATGTCGGGTTACTGTTTTTTAAGTGAAAATTGGAGATTTTTTTAAATCAAAGAAAACTAGGATCCTTGCTCATGATTAGAACAAATTACTGTGCAGTAAGCGTCCGTATGTGTAGATTGTGATTCTTACTGCGCAATAATTAGCCCTAACCTTGAGTAAAATATTTTGAATAGACATGCCCAGTGTGTTATACATTAGGGAATATACCTTTCCTAAACTTTAAACAAGGAAGGCAAAGCTGGAATTCAGGAAAGAAAAATCTGTAACAAAGGAGATGAAGTCTTCTTTATCCTATATGTAGCTGTACCTGTTTTATTAAATAAATGTTACCTGTTATGAATTACGCCTCCTCATATAACAGATATGAGAACTGATAAGCTTTGGCAGCTGGAAAGAGTATCAGGTTATTACCCAAGATGCTCCTGCACAGTGGTTTATACAAGTAGTAAATAAATGCATAGTAACCCGAGTTTTTGCCATGCAACATGCTGTAGATACGCCTTTAAAGACCTAAGTCACAATATTAGAATTACATACACATACTATTCTAGTACTGAATATCACAATGTGCCTAATATATTCAATTAATTAAGAATTAGATTATTCCTCGCAAAATGACATACTGTTGAAACAGCAAGCAACAAAATACTGTAATATGTGCCACCCGCATTCAAACATATTACAGGAGTGAGACTAGACCTTCAGTAATATTTACTATTCATACTATGAAGGTTTATCCAGAGGGACCAAATATTGTTTTTTTCTGTTGTTTGTTTGTTTGTTTTATTCTCAGTAAAATCATACAGGGAACATAACAGTGGGAGACAAATGATTATCAGTCTGCAGGATGCCAGTTCCCATGTACTTGACATATACCAAAGAAGTGTACACTGGTAGCAATATTTGCAATACTGTATTTGTAATCGTTTCTTTATAACTGGATGTTAGGTTGCATTCTCTTATTTATTTAAATTGTATCATCGTATTTAAACAGTAAGTATTCATTACTACTGTAGAAATTGAGACAATTATAAACACACATATGAGGCTTTCTTAAAGTGAAAAACATTGTGCTTAAATTATTTCAACAAGATTTAATAGACTTGAACGAAAATCAGAATGACTAAAAATCCATTAAAAAATAAAAAATGAATTTTAAACTTAAATTTGATTTTTATTTAAATTGGCTGTTTTATTTACATTATAATTATGTTTTTCTTTAAAATTTGAATTTAATACAGCATAGGCTAATGTATAAATTTAGTATCATCTATTAAAATTATTTAAATAAAACAATACATTGAGTCAATGAGCCTCTATTAAAAGTCTGGAGTTAAAGGTTAATTTTCTTCTATATAAAAATGATGGGGGGGTAGCAGGATTGGGCAGTTGTGATGCCTGCTGATGGCTGTGTGGCTCCTGTCCCACCCTAACTCCTCAGGGCACCCTCCCTCTCCTCTGCCTGGTACACCTTGATGGAATTAATTTATTATAGAAAGGAGGCTGCCCCAGGGTCCCAGAGTAAACCCAAGCCTGCTTTGGCAAGAGGTTCCATCCTGAACCTGGCTGACCACCTTGTCTTTGTCTTTTCCTTCAAGCTCTAAGTGGGCAGTCCCCCTTGGCCTCATCAGTGCCTCAGTGCACCAGCTACCTTAAGGGGTATTCATGGCCTCCTTCTGCCCCTACAATAACACCCATGTCTTGTAGATGGTACTCTTTATCATTGACTAGATCCTCTGGCATGTCTATTGCTCTCCCATCAGCCTGTTGGGGCTGGCACTAGGAGGGTTCTCTCAGATCTCTGGGTCCCTGGTCCTAATCCCTCTCCGTGCTTTGGCCTTATTGTCTTAAACCTACTGTAGCTCCAGCCTCCTGCTGTCTGGGCCCCTGGCTTGGCAGGTGTAGCCCTATCCCAGCCTCAGCCTTCTGGGTCCTAGACCCCAGGCCAGACACTGTCTGCTATACCAATCCCCTTTTTTCTCAGGACCCCTGGCCCTAATACATTTCCAGGTTTTGGCCCTCCCAACCTAGTCATGCTCCAGGCAAGCCTTCTGCTCTCTGGCCCTCACACAGTGGTTTTTGGTTTTTTGGTGGGGGGGAGGGGGGGTTGGCACCCACTGATCCTTCCAGATCATGGCATATGCATGAAAGGTCACTCAGACCTTTGATGCATATGCCTAGGCAGGAGTTTTGGAGGAGTGGAGACTGCCCAGACCTTCCATCCTCCACTTTAGACCACTGAGACCAAATCCAAAGGCCAGATCAAGTCCAGACGTTTGGTACTTCTCTGGCTGTAACTGTATAAGCATCTTTGAATCAAACCCTGGTCTCCTGCATAGCAAACAAGGATTCTACCGCTGAGCTACAGGTGTAACAATATGTATGGATCTCAGAGCCAAAAACAGCAGCAGCAGAAAGGAAAAGTCTGAAGGAAGAACAGGAAGCGAGGGGGAAGAGACAGAAAAAACAAGAGAGTTAGAGAGGCTGGGGGAGATCAGCAGGCCCTGTAACAGCTCTGCAAGAAACTGCAAAAATAAAGACACTGTTTATATTAAGTAGGGAGCTGTTCCTTGATTACCCATACAGAGTCACGTGACGTGGTGGCAGCAGAAAGTCTGTGAGGAAGCCCAAGAGAAGAGAGAGACCTGGGCCCCAGCAGTGTTTAAAACAGATTGCAAGAAGCATGGAGGGACTGAAGCCCCCAGGACAGCTGGATTTCAACACAAAGAGCCTGGCACAGACATGGAAACAATGGAAGCAAGAATTCAGTTTGTATACAGAGTTAACCATGACTGATAAAGAGAAGATGAAGGTAAAGCTGTTTTACTATCTAGTGGGGGGAAAAAAAGCCGTGAAGTAAGTGTGACACTAATTCCAGGGAACCTGATACACTAGAACAGTTAATAGAAGCATTTGTTGCATACTGTGACCCCCAGGAAAAATGAGACTGTAGAGAGATATCAGTTTTTCAGCCAAAACCAAGAGGCTGATGAAGGAATAGAGGCCTATATCACAGCACTGAAAACTCTGGCATCCTCATGTAACTTTGGAGACATAAAAAGACTACCTAGTCAGGGATAGGATCGTGTGTGGCACATGGGACTGCCCTGAGGGAGAAACTACTAAGAGAGGTAGATCTAACTCTGGAAAATTGCAAGGGCAGCAGAATTGTCTAAACAAAGGATCAAAATGATATCAACAGCCACATGTATTGAGCAGGTTCACAGATTCGACCTAAAGGACTCTGGAAAGCAGGAACCTGACAGGCCAACTGCAAACGCCAACAATGTGACTCGGTGCATGTACTGTGGGAAGCTACATGGAAGATGGAAGGAGAAATGCCCAGCCTATGCCCCTACTAAAGTATGCAGAAATATGTGCATACAAAAGAGTGCAAAAATATGGAAAATAGAATTATTTCAGGGGTCAGTGTCATAGCCACCCAAATAGAAAGAAAGAAAAAAAAAAACAGTCCATGCAGTGATGAGGGATCAGGAGACTACAGATGAGGAGGAAGCTTTCAATGCAAATTTGACAGATTCACAGACTCACAGGATACACACATTACAGAAAAAAAGTGAGCAACAACTCAGCCATATTTGCAACAATGATGCTAGAGCAAAGACCTATAAAATTCCAGGTGGAGTGTGAAGCTGTTTGCAAAGTCCTTCCTGTGAATCTACTGAGTAACAGCATCAGAATGGAAAATTGCCACCAAGTGCTATTAATATATAAGAAAACAACTGTTAGGCCACTGGGAAAGTGTCGGCTGACTATAAGAAATTCATGCAACAAGAAATGGTACCACCTGGAATTTATAGTGATTGACAAGGCAGACACCTATCCACTGCTGAGCAGCTGAAGAGTACAGGCCATGGATTTAATTACAGTGCAACACCACAACATTCTCCAGGTCACAGAAGAGCACGAATGGTCATTAAGTTCACTACCTAACATTCTGTTAAGATATGGAGACATATTCCAGGGCCCTGGACTCTTTGAAGGCAAACTGAAGTTAGAAATAGATCCACAGGTACAACCAGTACAACTATCAAAATGCAGAATTCTGCTAGCCCTGCTGGAGCCACTGAAGAAAAAATTGACAAACCTGCATAAAAAAAGGCATCATCGCACCAGTTGAAAAAAGGACTGACTGAATCAGCAACCTAGTAGTAGCAAAGAAGCCATCTGGCAAATTGAGAATCTGCATTGATCCGGCACCACTTAACAGGGCATGCAAAAGAAGCCACTACCCACTGCCAATGATTCTACCTGACCTGTCTATCTATTGTTCACAATTTGCAGTGTCAAGAATGGATTTTGGCATGTGGAGCTAGACAAATCATCCAGCCACCTGACAACCTTTAGTATGCCCTTTGGCAGGTATTGCTGGTTAAGGTTGCCCATGGGAATCAGCCCAGCTCTGGAAGCTTTCCAGCGGAAGCTGAACCAGGAGCTGGAAGGTCTTCTAGGTATCAAGATTGTGGCTGATGATATTCTTGTCATAGGAGAAGGGGATGATAAGGAACAGATGATCCATGACCATAACACCAAACTGCAACAATAGCTTAAAAGATGCCAGGAGAGGAACATTAAACTGAATGCTGACAAAATACAGCTGAGAAAAACAGAAGTATCCTACATTGGACACCTGCTGCTTCAGAAGGACTACAGCCAGACCCAGAGAAAGTGAGAGCCATTATGGAGATGCCCAGGCCACAGGATGTCAAAGGAGTCCAGCACTTTTTTGGGATGGTTAATGATCTGTCCAAATTTTGTGCACACTTGTCTAATGCTTCTGAGCCACTCAGGTTGCTAATACACAATGATGCAGCCTGGGAATGGGCACAGACCCAAAAGGAGGCATTCAAAAGAATTAAAAAACTCATCAGCAAGGCCCCAACACTAAAGTACTACAACACAGCTGAATAACTAGTACAACAGTGTGATGCATCAGAAGGAGGTCTTGGAGCAGTACTGATGCAGAACCAGAAGCCGGTAGCTTTTGCTAGTACAGCAGTGACTGAAACTGAAAGGAGATATGCATAGATAGAAAAGGAGTTACTAACATTATTGTTTGGATTGGAGTGGTTTCATCAGTTCACCTTTGGACAGAGAGTAGATGTGCAATCAGAACACAAACCATTAAAGATCATAATGAAAAAACCCTTGCTGAGTGCTCCTAAGAGACTTCAACGCATGCTGCTGAGACTCCAGACCTGTGATGTGAGTATAAAGTACTACCTAGGGAAGTCCCTGCAATGGCAGATGCACTTAGAGCATACCTTCCAGAGTGAAGCATGGATGGATCTGTAGAAAGGGAAGTAAAGTCCATTAATATAGTACAAGACTTACCTATCTCCAAAATCAGTTTCAAAGCAATACAACAGAGTATGGAACAGGATAGTTTGCTACAAGCAGTTAAACGAACCATCCTAGAGGGTTGGCCACAGCACAAGGCACAAGTACCACCAGAAGTTGCCACATATTACCAATGGAGAGATGAACTATGTACACAGGGTGGAATTCTGTTCAAGGGAGACAGGGTAGTGATCCCAGTAGCTCTGCAGAGAGACATCATGAACCAGCTCCATGCTTCCCACATAGGAATAGAATCATGCCTGAGGAGAGCATCTACTGGCCAGGCATGAATGCCCACTTCAGAACGTACATGGAGCAGTGTGAGGTGTGCAAAGAATACAGTGACAAACAGGAAAAAGAGACACTGAACCCTCATGACATCCCTTTTTAGCCCTGGGAGAAGGTAGAGACTGACTTGTTCAATGTCAATGACAGAAACTATATGCTCACCGTAGATTACTATTCCAGTTTCTGGGAGGTGGATTACCTTGAAGACACTGAGGCAGGAATGGTGATCAGGAAATAGAAGGCTCATTTTGCGAGGCATGGGATACCTGATACACTGTTCTCAGACAATGGCCCACAATACTTCTCAAGAGAATTCAAACAGTTCTGCACTAGATGGAATTCCAGCACACAACATCACCCCTGGGTACCCACAAAGCAATGGGGTGGCTGAATCAGTGGTAAAGACAGCCAAGAGTCTCTTGTTGAAGGCAAATAAGACTGCAGGGGATCCCCACCTCGCTCTATTGGACCATCGCAACACACCCTCCCAAAGAATGGACAGTAGCCCAGCCCAAAGATTAATGGGCCAGAGAACTAAGACATTAGTCCCCATGAGAGACTGTTTGCTACAACCCTGGAAGGAAGGGGAAACAGTACATGGAAGCAGCTAAAAAAGCAACAGTCTCAGCAAGTATCACAGTATAACAAAGGAGCCAGGGACCTGAGAGCACTCAGGGACCTGAGACCACTGAGCAGAGGGAAAAAGGTCTGGGCACAACCAGTAAGTCCACATGTGAAAGAAGCCAAAATACAATTGAGCAAAAGATTCCAGGATCAGGACCAAGACAACTTTGACAACTGGTCAGTCATCAGTGAGCCCCAGATAGGGGAGAAAGCCACCATGGACTCCACAAAGGAAAAAGATACATAAGCGGAGTCCAGCCCACAAACCAATGACAAGGATAGAACAGAAGCAGGCGTAGCACCCAGAAAAATCAAACAAACAAGAAGCAGGAGGCTGGTACAATGACCAGCATACCTGGATGACTGTGAGCCCTAAAGAACACAGCAGACCAGTGGTAAAGGCTCGGTCTCCATGGTGGGCTATATGCTAGCATCCTCTGGCCCAGCCAGGGGAAAAAGTTAATCATCTGTTTTGAACTGTTGAAAGGAAAGATGTAACATGTATGGATGGATCTCAGCCAAAACCAACAGCAGCAGAAAGGAGGAGTCTGAAAGAGGAACAGGAAGTGAAGGGGAGGAGACAGAAAAAACAAGAGCGTTAGAGAGGCTGGGAGAGACCAGTAGGCCCTGTAACAGCTCTGTAAGAAACTGCTATAATAAAGACACTGTTTATATTAAGTAGGGAGCTGTTCCTTCATTACTCATACAGGGTCACATGAAACACAGGGGACTCCCCCTCACACAGTGACTGTAGCCCTTTCCCAGCCTTCTGGGTCCCTGACCCCAAGCCAGGCTATTTCTGCTACATCAATTGCAGCCCCTAGGGTCCCTGACCCCAGACCAGACTGCTTCTACCAGCCTTGGGTCCCCTAGCCTCAGCCTGCAGCAGCCCCACAGTCCTCTGGGGACCTCACCTGAGGCTAGACTGCCTGACCCTGGCTTTAGCTCTTAGCCTTGGCCTAATGCTGCACACTAGCCCCTGGGTCTCTGACTCCAGGCTAGGCTGCCTGGTAGTAAGTGTCAGGCACCACTCTGTAGCCTTCATACCTCCCCTGTAGCCACAACCCAGTCCTCTGATTCTTAATCAGAACATAAATGCAAGCCCACTGGCTATGTAACAAACACCTCTCCCCACCCTGGGTCATTAACTTTCCTGAATGCTATAAGTCCTCCTTAGCTCTCTATTGCATCTCTAGTGACAGCTTGGGTGTCTCTCTGAAGCCATCCTGCTCAGAAGCTCCTCTCCCCACTGCCTGCTGGGCCAGACTGACTGCCTGGTTTCAGGCACTGGCCTTACCTGCTTCCATATCTCATTCTTTTCCTGTCAGGTGGCCCTCCAGCCACCTATGAGGTTTCCATTTTGGCCTAATGATAAGCCTAAATTTCTCTGCCATGACTCAGATCAATTGCTTTAGCTCTTTGTTTCTGGGATGCCTAGATGTGTGTCCCCTGTGCAGTTTGCTGCTTTGCAGCCAGTTCCTGAGATGGGCACTCCCCAAGGGTAACCCCTATTCTGTCATTTTGGGTATGCCTGCTTTCTAGCAGCTAGCTTTCTAGAAGCTAGCCTGCTTCCTAGATGCCAGCCACAGCACAGCCAGCGTAGCCTGTTTCAGCATCCCTTAAAGTAACAGGAGCTTCTGTTACAGGGAGAAACAGCTAACTTTTGAGATCTAGTTTTAAAAATATGGTACAATATTTCATGTATTAGGGGCTTGACCCTGCAAGGGATGCAGGGTCTATACTACTGAGTGAAAAGGATCAGCAAAGTCATCATGGGTACTGGAACCTGGTTTCTCCAGCAAACACCAGCAAACACCATCACATGTTCTCCTTGATCAGTATTGTCCACTGAGCCCACCTGGATGGTATCAAGCTCTTGCTCTCAAATGATGAATATTTGTGATTCTGCACCCACAATGGAGGCTTACCGTCCAGCTCATGGAAAATCTGTTCAGTAATTACCAACCCCCTGGTTCTGAATGCTTCTAGGTATTTCAGTTAAATGGCCTATCTTGGTCCTTTTGCATGTGTACAGAAATGTAAAAAAATTACTTCTCAAGTGTTCTATCCATGTCTCTAAACTACCATAGCACACAAGGCCAGGGGATTACAATAGAGGTTACAATAGGGTTCAATCATGGATAGTTGTGAGGGAAGGGTTTTTTTTTTTGTGGGGAGGGGGAAGGGAGTAATGGGTTATATCCAGGGATCCTGGTCTTCTCTGATTTAAAAAGTCCCCAATTTTTGGTTAAAAAAAGTACAGTAAAATCTGCGCTATCTGGCACCTTACAAACCGACATGCCAGCTTGTAAGGGAAAAGTGAAACTGGAAGTGCCCACTGTGGCAGTTCCGGTTTCGCCGAGCCCCCATGGCCCGGGGCAAAGCAGCCCACGCTGCCAAGCTCCCATGGCCTGGGGCATAGTAGCTTGTGTAGGGCCCCCCTCCCTGCCCCTCAAGGCCCATGGGGACTGTGGGAGAGGCAGCAATGCAGCAAGGGGCAGTGATTTCCCAGACGTGGCAAGAGAGGCAGCGGCATATTAACCGCTCAGTTAACCGGCATATTTTGTTATCTGGCACTCCCCATTCCCCACAGGTGCCTGATAACAAAGTTTTTACTGTAACCCCAAATCCCCATTTTTCCATGATTTAATGAAACACCACTAATACACACACACACACACACACACACAGTGTTTTATTTTAAATCACAAAAAATGTGGATTTGGGTTTTTTTTAACCAAAAATTGGGGATTTTTTTAGATCAGAAAAAAAACAGGATCCCTGATAACGATTAGACTAAAACATGTTTATTTAAATCAATAAGCCAAATAAAAAGGGAAACAGAAAGGTGAGGCAATTACAAAGGGTGGCCTCTTTCCTGTTTAGAGGCCACCTGCCCCTCACACCTGGCAGAACATTATACCAGATAAGACCTTTATGATCAGGGTGGCCTGATGGTGGGTCTGTCCATGATGCTCAGCTGGGAGTGCCGCTCCAGCCCACCAGGCACCATCCAAAGTGCCAGGGGCTTCCCCTGGGGTACATTCATCTAGATCAGGGGTATCCAACCTTTTTGAATGTGGGACTGGATCATGAACTTTTTATCACCCAGTGGGCCAGCAAGCCATATTCAAAGACCTCACAGGAAGCGGTATCATATCACCCCCACCCCCTCCCCCAATGAAAGTACAGTGTTTACTTTCATTTCCCGTTGCAGCACCTCGGGCCTCAGAAAACAGCTTGGAGGGCTGCATGGCGGCCCGCAGGCCGTATGTTGGACAAGCTTGATCTAGAGCCATCCCAGCAACCAGGAAGGCTTACCCTCTTGCTTCACATATACTGGGGAGGATGCAGCCAGTGGCCATGAAGGTAAGAACATTCTTTAGGCTGATTTCGAGGTGGGCCCCCAGGGACCTCCGACACATGTTTAGGCACTGAAAGGTATGCTCTGTCACCATCCAGCAGCTACTTAGCTGAGAATTGAAGCACTTTTTTGTGGGGCCCAGCCAGCAGGTGTAAGACTTCACGAGCCAAGAGAGATGCAGGGTACACCTGGTCCTCAATGACTGAGGAGCAGTCAGCCCAGCCAAGTACACAATGGAAATGCTGGGGTGAATTCCTCCTGCTGCACCATCTCTAGGAATCCAGAATTCCTGAATACATGTAGCAGGAACTGAACTAATGTAGCTGATGTTAACATAGAGTGTAATAATAGTGAAATGTAACCATGTTAATCTTGTCCTGTAAACAACTTGAAAACTCCATTTTGTATCCTTCTGCTTGACATAAATGAATGAACTCTGCATAGCCTTTATGTACAAATGTGTATAAAAAGGTGAATGGTAAGAAAATGGCATAGAGATGAGAGGAAAAAGATTTAACTGTTTATGTAAGCAACAAGGCGCTAAACATAAGTTACCAGTCAGTAAATTATTTACTGAATGGCTGAAGAATCCCTTTGAGGCCAAGCACAAGAGAGATAACGAGGAGGCACATATCCTGCCAGACAGGCAGCAAGACCACTCCAAGGCTGAAATACCAACTCTGACAATCAAACTGACCCTGGGCTGAGAAAAGCTGAAGACGAATGATAAACAACCACAAAAACAGAAGCTGGGTATGGAAAACCCCCAAAGTGCTGAACCAAAGAATAGCAATCCCTATAAAAGACGACTTCAAAAATGCCAAGCTGGGTGAGTCTCTCTCTCTCTACCACTGTTTCGTTAGAGCACTGTTTTGTTAGAGCAGAGATGCATCTGTTTTACCCCGCTCCAAAGCTGCCATCTACAGAATTTCTCTCTCTCTCAATAAGGCCAGGGGCCAGCCACCCGGTGCCATTATTGAACAACTGCTTCTGGTAACTATAATGCCTGAATGGAATGATTGTTTTATGTTTTTTGTCTGTCTGTGTATGTTTGTGTGTGTCTATATGGGTGGTGTGTCCAAACCTCTACGTCTAATTCATGTAATCAATAAACACAGCATTTTGCCTTATTCCCCCTTTATAAGGTCTTGCTCTTGATTTGGCAATTGGTATTTTACAGTACCATACATGGGCATCATGTACCCATCCCAGCCACCTGATCTTGATTTTGGTGAAGCACCCTCAGTGGTCCATGACAGTCTGCAGTATAATCAAAAAGAACTCCTTACAGTTGATGTAATCTGAGGATTGGTGCAAAGGTACCAAATGAGTATGTGATCTCATCAGTGGTCCCTGTGCAATTCAGGAAACCCAACTGTTCAAACCCAGCAATTACCTCACATGGTTCCCTTAGCCAGTTTATCTGAGGCCCCAACAGTATGGCCTTACATTTCACATAAGGTCAAAACCACTATCGTCTACCCCACACTGAACTGGTTGGCCACAGAACGGAAATCTGTTGGGGCTCACCATGGCAACATGTTTCACAGCAGACTTGGGGTGCCAAATCCCAGTGTTCTGGCACTGAAGCGAGGGGCAACTTAGAGCAAAAGTCCATGAATGCACCACGGGACATCCTTAAGTGTCACCACAACTGCTCCTTGTCCCAAGTTCTGACCACAAGCTCTCAGCAGTCTAAGATCACTGGCAGAGGCCATTAGTGAGGTGACATTTGACAGCTTCCACAGTGTGATCTTATGCCTCCTGCAACTGGGCCAATATGGTATTCATAGCAGTAGCATTGTCAGCATCAGTGTCCTCAACATAGCATCTTACCAGGTCCAGGACCTTGAGCCATTGATGCCTGTAGTGTCTGTAGGTTGTGAGCAATTGTCATCCTGAGAGAGCCACAGGAGATACAATCCCACCTGGCTGGTCATGGAGGAATGTGCCATGCTCAGCCAAGGCATTTGAATTTGCTTCCTGGGAAGAGTCAACCATTCAGTCCTTCCCTCTGCATAGGGAGATTTTCTAGGATTGGACCACCCCCACCCCGGCTCTCTTCCACCCAGGAAAAAATGTGAAGCAGCAGCTGGGCAGGTGAAAGGAGGTGCTACTGGCCCTGACAAAGGCACGAGAGCCATTCACTCACCCAAGGGACAGGGTCAGGCCCAGCAGTCAGGGGTCTGTGGAGCTGGCTGGCTCAAGATTAGCCAATGAAACTCACCCAGGAGACCAGCCTGCGAACATTCACTACCAGATCTCCCTACTGGCCCCAGCCAAGGCTTGAGCCCCATTCCCCAACTTGTGAGGGGAGCAGGTGAGCCACCTACTGGGAAGGCTGCTAAGCCCTTTTTGCAGCCTATATGACCCCCCACCCTGATTCTGGCCTCCCCCAGCCTCAAATCAAAGGGGCTGGCTGTGCTGGGGGCTTGGGTAGGAGGCTTCCCAGGGTCAAGCCCTCTACCACCACCCACAATGTATTAAAACAAACAAGAGTATGGAATCTTCATTTTTAATGTTTCATTTAACTTCAATGAAACAAAAATTATTTAAAATAACCAACTTTTACATTTAAAAAAAACATGCCCCCATGGCATGCTGCCCTGTCTCCTTGCACTCTGCTCCTCTTCTCCTCAGAACAGGAAGAGCCCAGGCATTCTGGCTCAGACACAGTCCTACTAATGGCAGGTCTGAAAAGTGCACATTAGTGGACTGGCACTTACTACCCAGTCTAACTACCACTATACTTGTGTCAGGGGGAAGGTTACCCATGATTATAATAGAAGTTTGAGCAACAATTGTGCCAACTCCAAGTATTCAAATATGAGCCAGCCCTGCAAAATTAGTGAAATGGACTTAAGATCATAAAAAAAATAAAATAAAAATAAAATTATGTGTTGAGCCTTTGAAGTGCACTCTGACCATGGTTTCTAGTTTTTTTTTTTCTGCAACCATGATTCCTAGAACATTACTTTTTTAAATGATAGATGAAACTTTCTCCTAATCACTTGATTCCAGGAGGTGGGTTTTAACAACCCACACTGACAAATACGGTGAGATCTTTTTAAAAATGCACAAATTGACACAAGACTAAATCAGGTCTAAAAAGTCTTTTCTCTTTTATCGGGTCTCATTCTGAAATGTTCTGTTTTAGGAAAGAAATAAGTTTCTCATCAGTGTTTGGATGCTACTGTTTCCCAAACCTATAATGAACAAATTCTTTTAGTCTTAAAAATCCTAAAAAATAAAAAGCAAACTGAGAAAGGGAAAAAGTGATAAAAAATACATTTTTAAAAGGGTAAATTGATTTATATAAAGTAGATTTAAATGATTGATTTTTATTAAATTCCCCAATTAATATTTGTTTTGTTTTTTAAAGAAAGGTGAATTTTCATTGGGTGATATAGCAATTAAAACATATTGATTTTTCAGCTAAATACAGTTTTTAGTGTAGATTTATTAAATATGTTTCCGAAGTACACAAACTACATTCATATACATACACATATGTATATGATATGAATATATACACACACACACACGTGTGATGGGCTGGCTGGCAGTGACCTAGCCCAGAGGGTTTGAAAGGGCAAAAGATGATTGGAGGACTTGGGATTCCCTTTCCTCACCAATCAGGCCCCAGAGATTCACCCCTCATGTCCCCTGATTGGCCCCTTGGGTCACCTGGAGGGGAATAAAAGGGGCAGCATGGCTGACCCCTGGGAGAGCCCAGCGAGGGACCACGAGGAAGGAGCTTCGCAGAGCTGAGCCAGCGGGGTGGAATCAGTTGCCGCAGAAGAACCTGAAGGAGCAGGACCTGCAGGCAGCAATTGGACGCTCAGCCGCACGGCGTGTGGCCGGCAGAAGAGGCTTCCTGCTGGGCTCCAGGATCCCCTACGAGAGGCTGCTGCCAGCAGGAGAGACTTCCCGCTTCAGTAAGGATCTGAGCAGCGACCTGAGGGGTTCTTAGCTCGACTTCCAGCTCCTCCAATCAGAGACCAGGCAGCTTGACGTGAGGCCGGGGCTCCAGGAAGGTCAAGATCCCTAGCAGCTTAGAGCAATACCAACACTGGTAGCTGTGTAGCAGTGTTCCTGTCTACCACATAGAAGATCCAAGTTCAAGTCTGTGCTTTGGTGACTTGGGGTGAGTGAGCTAACAAGATGAAATTCTTCTTGTAGTGAAAAGGGGCTATTGTGTTTCCCCCCTTTCTCCCCCTCCAGGTACCTAGGCCCTATATTTCTTTGTTCTTTGACATTTTGTATTTTGTGCCTTTTTATATTTCCCCAACCAGTATTGTTTGCTCTGCTGTTTGTGTTTTATATTTTGTTAACCGTGTCTTTTGTCAATGATTGTAAGTGTTTAACCTTTGTTGAATCCTGTCCCTTGGGGCATATTGTAGTGTCCACTATACCCCCTGATTATGCCTGTTATGTTCCCAGTGTTGTTCCCTCATTAAAAGGTATATGGTTAAGTCCCCGGTGGTAGTCTGGCTCTGCTCTATAGGGGGAGGAGTGTCCCTACACCTCCCACAGTGCTTGTGCACCTGCTTTGATCCCTTCAATTGGAGAGGGGGTACCTTTTGGAGTACAGCCCGGGTTACACATATATAGCTTAACATACTTGGATTGTTAGAAATTCTACATTTTAGTACACTATAAAAGGGTGAAATATATATTTATTTCTTATTCACTAGATAATTAACTTTTTGCTCATATTTGTATCCAGCTGTATTAATATGGCAACTTGAATTTAATTATACTAACAAAAACAGCATTTCAAATTTATTAAACAAAACTTAATATTTTGGGTACTGATTTTTTTTTTTTTTTAATCAAAATATGGTGCACATTTACAACCAATTTGTTAAACACTATTATTAACTGTTATAGTATTAGATGCATTAATGATGGTTAGTGAATTAAACCAATTATTTCAGGTCACCTTGAGGAAAATTTTCTAAGATGCCTAGGTGAAAGTAATCTGAGCTTATGTTCCTGCCTGCCTAATTCTCTTTAAAACAATCAAGTCTTTTTTTTTTTTTTTTTTTTACCTAGTCTGTTTTGATTTTTTTTTACTCTCTTTCTTTCAGGTTTCTTAAGTTTTACAAATTTGTAACTGAAAATTGGGGATTTTTTTTTAAAAAAAAGAGAAAACCAGTATCCCTAATTATTATGCTTGACTAACTTTTTTTTTTTTTGGTGGGGGGAGGGATGGTGGGGGGAGGTGGGGGACTGGCACAGTTTTTTGGAAAGGCTGGGGGGGGGCTGCACAGGGGGGGAAGCAGGGCATGGCTAGCTGGAACAGAGAAGCTGCAGTATGGGTGACTGCACCTTGGGGGAAAGTGGGCACTGATGGGGCTGGCTGGGATGGGGGAAGAAAGAATGCAAGGCACAATGCACTGGTAACTGAGAAGTAAGGGACTAGACAGGAAGCACACAGTTTCTTTGGAAAGGCTGGGGGGGGGCTGCACAGGGGGGGAAGCAGGGCATGGCTAGCTGGAACAGAGAAGCTGCAGTATGGGTGACTGCACCTTGGGGGAAAGTGGGCACTGATGGGGCTGGCTGGGATGGGGGAAGAAAGAATGCAAGGCACAATGCACTGGTAACTGAGAAGTAAGGGACTAGACAGGAAGCACACAGTTTCATAAGTGTGTAAACTTTATTTCTTCAAATAAAGGGCTTCCATGACTCTACAGTGTTTGCGACTCAGTCAAGGAAGAACTTCCACACCTCCACAGCACCACCCACAAAGGTGGTGCTGAGTCACAAATGTCTGCTGAAAAGTTCTCAAACATTCCTCCAACCAGTCCTGCCAGCACCTATAGGCAGATAGCTAGCTCTTGGTGGCCTCTGCTCAGTGTGTGGAGAACAATGCAATGTCATCCAGGGTTTGATCACAGCAATCACATCAATGTTTTCTGCTACTGGCCATCCTCTGCACAGAAGTTTTAGTTCTAGGCCTTGGGCAAACACCCTCTGTAAGGGAACTTGTTTAAATTTCTCACGCCAGGACAATTCTGGGGAGTGGAGGCAGTAGAAATGGCCTTAAGGCAGAGCATGTGCAAGCACTTTGTGTGCGAGAACCCTCATTACATGCCCTGAAGCACTGACAGGTGTTCAAATGGACAGACAGCGCATTGAGCAGAACAGAGCAGATGAGCCTTGAAATTGTTGATTAAAATGAAGGGAAACACAGCTGCCCTTGGTGTGCCTGCTCATTTCCACAGGACAGCAAACCAGCATGGAGTACCATTGTGATGAGTGCAATCTGGGCTACCTGCTCTCACAGTTACCTGGCCCTTCACATTTCCTTCCCCATGTGTTCCCACAGGTGGCTGGAGATCACCAGCTAAGAACACTCCCTTCCTGCCCCCACCAACTCCACAACTTTCTCTGTCCTGTCCCTATCTCAGAATTCCATTCATCTGACTGATATTGCCCTGGCAAGATTGTCCCTTTAGCACAGAGCACACATTGCAGGGTTACTGCTAGCATGACTGAATATATGCCCAGCTACTTATGCTACTAATTGTGCCAGCTCAAGCTTTGGAAGCATGCACTTGTTATGAGAGCTCTCAGGACAGGCTGGCAATCCCAGGGAACATGAGCGAGGCTCTGGAAACTTCCCATGTCTGTGCTACCCTCACCCTGGCAAATTACCTAGCAGTGAAAGCAACAATTCGTTACCTTCGGCAGTAAGACCTCTCCCTTGTGGAATGACCAGGGATCCTGGTTTCTCTTATTAGAAATAAAACAAAACAAAACCCAATTTTTGGTTTTAAAAAAGTAATCCAAAATCCAATTTTGTCCATGTTTAAAATCAAACATCACTATGTACATATATGTATCAATATACTAGTGGCATTTCATTTTGAACATGGAAAAATGTGGATTTTAGGCTTTTTTTTTTTCTAATCAGAGAAAACCTCCCTGATGATAACCCTTCCCAAATGACTCCAAGTTGTGAAGGTGCCTGGAATCCCAAAGATCAACACCTCTCAGTAACACACAAAGATGACATCCCAAAACAAGGTGGCGGAAGGAAGTTCAGACCATGAAGCCCAACATCTGGGATGGGACTGTAGGGGTTGGGCTTGGCAGGCCTCATTGGACAGGGGCTCCTACAGAACCATGGTGGTCTGGGGGAAAGCTAGGGCCATCCACCTGGGGTTTTGGGGGGAGGGGGGAGGAAGGGGCTCAGGTCCACCAGGCAGCCATCCTGTGCTCCCTTGAAAAACTGACCAGCCAGTCACTGGGAGGGGGAAAAAAAATCCTTTAAAACTTAAACAATGGTGGAGCAACTTTACAAAGGGGGAGGGGAGATGCTACTGGCCCCAGCCAAGGCTTGAGCTGTGTTCCCTAGCTGGAGGGGGAGGGGGAGAAGGAGGGTTGGGTCTCATGGGCAGGTGTTGGTGGAACCGGGTGTTGGGGCCAGCCAGCTAAGCTCATCCAGAGGAGCAGCAGAGAGCTGTGGGGCTCCTGAATGACCCACTCAGCTGCCACAGCCTTCACTGAGTGCATGGCCCTCATCCCCCCAGGCTCAGCAATAGCAAGTGCAGTATGCAGCCAGCTGCCAGAGCTGCTATTGAGCCAGCTCCAGCCCTCTACCCCTACTCCACCCAGGACAGGGCTGGGGGTTTGGAGGGCAGAATCCTAAAGCTGACTGGGCCAAAGACATAAGAAAAATTCAAGTCCCAACAGGTTACCTGACTTTAATTGAAGTTTTCTGCCCTGTTCATCCAGTTTAAAGGGAAAGGCACCGACAGACTTCAACTTTGCTTTCAGCTCACCTAGGACCTGGGATGGGCTCAGTAATCTCAGTGCTGGTATTGCTAAGGTGGGGCAGCAGGCATTGCTAGGGGTGCCTCTGGCCATCCTGGCACAGAAGCAGGAAATGATGTGAAATGATTAAACCTCAGAGAGGGCACTGATGGCCCTTAATAGCTATTCAGCTACACACAATTCTCAAGGCCAAGGCATGGGTGTATCATCAGTTCACACTTCCCCTGCTTTATGCATAATGTAATTCATAATTGCATTGTACATTTACCCCTCTAGTTAAATTGGAAGGGTGAGGGGCAACAGCACAGACTGCAACTCCTGAGCCTAGCTACATGGCCACACCCAGTCCTCAGAATACTCCATATTCACAAAATACCCCAGAACCTAGACTCGTCCCCGAGGCATGGCTATCTCCATATACCAAGGCTTCCATCTTTCTCCCCCAAGTCACTTAGACTTGCTAGCAATTGGTGGTAGGTTGCTTGTGTCCCATGACTGCCAACTGAATCGCTGCTATCTGTCTCATCCTGGGTCAGGGCTTGAGGGGTCCGGATGGTCTAGAAAGGGAATAAGTCCATCACCATCTTGGCTCCACTGTGGCCATTTCAATAGCTGGAAGCTTTGAGAAGGCAACTCTTCCCCCATCACTGTTGCTGCCTTCACCATCGTTGCTCTAAACTGGGCCCTCAAGTGTGCAGTGCACAGTTTAGCAAGGAACAATGGCATGATCTGTCTTGAGGATCCTGGACAGCTCCTTGTGATAGATAACCATGGTCCTTGCTGCCCCAAAGACCTTATTGGCATCCCTGCCCTAAATGTACTGGGACTTCAGAGACTTGATCTTTGTCTGGATCTGCAGTCAGTCATTCTGGTGCCTCCAAGCCATCATCTGAACTGAAATCTGCTGGTATACTTCCTGGTTCAGAGGTTGCCCTTTGTGACCTTGAAAGTGGTGGCAATAGTTCTCTCCTTGCCCCAGATCCCAATGAGGTCCAGTACCTCAGCAGGAGTCCAGTTCAAGGCTCACCTGACAGGATCCAAGGGAGATGTTCTCTGGCTCACAGTAGACTCAAAAAGGAAGATGCAGTTCATGA
Organism: Alligator sinensis; assembly: GCF_000455745.1. Classification (NCBI taxonomy): domain Eukaryota; kingdom Metazoa; phylum Chordata; order Crocodylia; family Alligatoridae; genus Alligator; species Alligator sinensis. The sequence goes on from NW_005841926.1 coordinate 338,258, forward strand.
GCAAATGGCAAGCTACTGTGAAGTTGGATGGACTTGTGATGTCAGGTGCAGTCTGGAGGCAGGAGGAGATTTAGTTTGGGACCAGTAGCACCATGCCCACTCCCAAGCAGTAGAATTCAGGAGGGGAGAAAGTTTGCTTGGAGGAAGAAAGTGGGGAGAGCTGTGAATAGTGCATCCTGGGATGCTGGAGGACACCAAATTTGTCACTTAATGTTGGCGGAATGTTCAAAATTTTGCTTAAAATGAGCTGGTTAATACTGATCAAAGGTAATCTTCCACTGAAGTGGCATAACTTTAAGACATCTAAAGCACTTGTTAACAAGACTGAATGTTTGATCTTTCAAGTTCTCTTAACAAGAGCTAATTACAACATGTAATCTCATGCTATGAAGCCAGCTAAGAGAAACCTGGAATGATCAACAACTGATTTTCCATACTAAGACATCAGCATAGTTGCTGGATCCAGAAATTCTCAGCCTGTGCAATGTTAATTCAGACTCTTATGCAGAAATCTTAAACACTGTGACCAGGTTTGGACCCCACACCTCCAAAAGGATATAGAAGAACTAGAGAAGGTATAGGTAAGGGCAACAAAGATGCTTAGTAGTATGAAGGTGCATGTCAGGAGAGACTAAAGAGACTAGGCCTATTCAGTTTAGAAAAGAGACACGGAGTGGGGCAGGAGGCAGGCACGATAAGGGTTTACAAAATACCAAAGGGTAAAGAGAAAATAGAGATGTATTATGTACTATTTTTCACAATACAAAAACTAGAGATCACAAAATGAAACTAGTAGGTTGTAAGTTTAAAACTAACAAAAGGAAGATTTGTTTGGGTTTTTTTCCAGCATGTAATTAAAATGTAGAAACTCAGATGTTGCCACCAGATGTTGGAGAAGTTGACAGTTTAGCCAGATTCAAAAAAAGAGATTGGACAAATTCTTGGAGGAAAACTGGACAAATTCTTCTTGGGCATCAGTAGCTATTGAGCACAGGAGTTAGGGATACAGCCTCTGAATTACAACTAAAGAAAACCCGCAGAGCATGCTGGATCTTTTTGGAGAAGCCTACTGAACATTGGACATCTCAGGATCAAAAAGACTCAGTACTCTATCAACCTGCCCTGGGGCCTGAATATAACTCCCCCCCACCTCCAAATTACTATTGAGGGAAAGACCCTGGAGGTAGTCAAGCACTTCCCCTACCTCAGTAGCCACTTCTGTCAGAGTGAACATTGATGAGGAGATCCAGCACAGAATCTGGTGCACAAGTGCCTCCTTTGGGAAATTGCTTTATCATGTCTTTAGTCATCGTGATCTTTGGAAATACACCAAGATCCAGGTCTACAATGCAGTCATCATCCCCACTCTGCTCTATGGATATGAAAGTGGCTGGCCTACCATCATCATCTGAAGTGTCTGGAGAAGTATCACCAACAATGTCACTGGAAAATCCTCAATATCAAATGGGAAGATCGCCGCACAAATGCCAACATCCTTGCTGCAGCCAATGTTACCAGCAATGAGTCAGCCACAACTTCATTGTGTGCAGATGCCCAACTCTTGACTTCCGAAACAAGTGCTTTAAATCCATCAATTGCACACAAGCTCTGCTCTCAGAACTTGTAATGGCCTGAGATCTCATGGTGGCCAGAAGAAATGCTGCAAGGGCACAATGAAGGCAAACCTCAAGAAAACAGATGCCACCATCAAGAGCCGAGAGGAGCTGGCTGCCAACGAACTCCTAAGGTGCTGCAACCTTAACCAAGCAGCAGCCCATTTTGAGGTAAAGCATCTTGCCCTCAAAAAACACCCTTTAAACTAAGCTCATCGGGGGGGAGGGAAAGATGAGGGCAGGGGAAGCCGTGGACCACCAAACCATGTGGCACCCACAAGGACAGCCCAGCCTGAAGAAGGAGAACATTGGGAACCTACAATCCATGGGGCGGCCAGCAATATAGCACAGGTAAGCAGTAAGCAGGTAAGAAATAAGGGGCCCTTTGGGAATCGGAGCTGGGGGGCAAAAAAGGCACCAGTCACAGAGCTCAAGTGCCTATATACTAATGCTAGGAGCATGGGGAACAAGCAGGATGAACTAGCACTCCTGCTTGCAGAAAACACCTACGACTTAGTAGGGCTATCTGAAACCTGGTGGGATTCTTCCCAC
>NW_005841926.1:342911-361296 GCF_000455745.1 Alligator sinensis
CTTTCCTGCCTATGCAGGGGGTCGGACTTGATGATCTATTGAGGTCCCTTCCGACCCTAGCATCTATGAATATGAGAGAATGGAGGAAAGGAAAACAGAGAAATCCTGGCCTACAGCCTACTCTCCTCTGTGGAAAGGCCTGCAATTTCTGCAGACAGGTCTGTGGCTCATACATTGGACAATTAAGTCACCTAAAGACCCATCAATGAATCATGGTGGAGATCATCCTCAAATCAGAGGATTGCCAATGATGACAACAACTGGGCAAAATCAACCTATGGTCTGGCCCAAGAAGTAGCAATTCTTATGTTCTTAACATTACAACACAATTTATTTACTTGAAGAAAACAATTTGTTCCATAGGACTTCATCCTTGATCTGTGCATTTTCAGTGTATAGTGGCTCTGAAAACAAACTGGCATTATGTAATGAATAAGGCTGTAATGAATGAGTAAGGACCCCTGCCCAATGTATTATAGAATTAAGGTTAACTGAGGCAGATGACAGAAGAAAAGAAGTGATGGTTTCATGACCAGGGAGGCTAAAAGCTCCACTGGATTTTATTGGTCTCTATTCCACACAGTACATGAGAGATTCTAGGCAGGTATCCTAAAACAAACTTTTTTCATGTAGCATGGTACAAGGCATCACTGAGCAGAGATGTTTCATGCGAGGTCCAGAACCTGGAGTAGTGTTACCATATTTATACAGCACTTCTCTAACCTGGCTACATTATTTTGGCTTCCAGAGATGATGTGCACTCAGAGCTAGCACGAATACTCATGCTTGCTTGAAATCATGAAACCTTGAGCCACAAAAGCATAACCTTTATGTTCTTCCAAGTATCTAATTTGCAACATCTGGAATCTGATTTAGAGTGCTGAGCGCTCAGGGTCACAGCTAAAATTAATTAGAGTTATTCTTTGAATGTACAGAAGTCCTTTAAAATACTAAGTACAAGTAAAAGCTGTGCTATCTAGCACCTTACAAGCCGGCACGTTCTATTTAGCTACATGCCTGCTTCTAAGGTAAAAGTGAAACTGGAAGTGCCCATCATGGCACTTCCAGTTTCACCGAGCCCCCACATCCCAGGGCAAAACAGCCTGTGCTGTTGGGCCCCCACAGCCTGGGGCATAGCATCCTGCGCGGGGCCCACCTCCCTGTCCCTCGGGGCCCACGGGAGGGGCAGCAATGCAGCAGGAGGGGCAGCGATGCCCCAGACATGGCAGGAGAGACGGCGGCCCAAACAGGCAAAGATACCTGTTCGGGTCTCTCAGATAACTGGCATATTTTGTTATCCGGCACCCCCAATTCCCCATGGGTGCCAGATAACAAAGCTTTTACTGTACTTGGAAAAAATCCAAGAACATTATACTTCTCACATTAAGGATTTAGGGCTTGCTTTTGACAACGTTAGGCTTAATAATAAGCAAATTTAAAATCCTGACATATCCTGACTTTTCAGAACTTTACGTTGGAACCCTAATTTCCTTTAATGTGGTGTAAAATAAGCAGGCATTATGTAAGCAGAACATAGTGTTCTCCAGTACACTGATGATGCTGTAGTGTGCGCTCACTCAGAAGCAGATCTTCAAGCAATTGTCAATATCTTTACTGAGGCATACAAGAAAATGGAGCTGACACTTAATACTCAGAAGACTAAGGTCCTCCACCAACAAGCTCCTAATGAACAGTCCCCAGCTCCAGTAATCCAGATCCACAGTGAGACTCTGGAGAATGGTGAGTATTTCTTGTACCTAAGAAGCCATCTCTCGCAGAAAGCTGACATTGACGAAGAAATCCAACGCTGCCTCAAATGTGCAAGTGCAGCCTTTGGACACCTGAAGAAATAGCTGTCCAACAATTAAGACATCAGATCCAAAACCAAGCTCATGATTATCAAGCAGTTATGATCCCCACCTTGCCTTATGGAGCTGAGTTGTGGACAACGTATGGGAGACATCTAAAGTTGTTAGAGAGGTACCATCACCGCTGCCTGAGAAAGATCTGAATCCAGTGGGAAGGGAGATGCACCAACATTATAGTGTCCTCCTGCAAGCAAACACCACAAGTACCAAGGCAATGATCATCCAGCATCAACTGCACTGGGCTGGCCATGTAATCCAGATGTCTGACTCAAGACACCCGCAGCAAGTTTTATTATGCCTTGGCTGAGCTGGGAGACTCTCAAAAGGAAGACAGAGAAAGTGCTATAGGGATGTCCTCAAGGCCAACTTAAAAAAAATGCTAAATCAATGTCAACTCATGGACGACTATCATCCAGGACCAACCCAAATGGAGAAAGAGACTGCTGCAAGGATCTCAGTACTTTGAAACCTCACAACAACAGCAGGAGCTCGAAAAGCGGGAGCGGCAGAAACAGCATGTCATGAACCACGTCAAAAATCCAGCACCACCTACCCCACATGGAAACATATGTTTGAGCTGAAGCAGAGTCCAGCAATCCCCAATAGGCCTTATTAGCCATCTTCAGACACGCAATTAAGACAATCATCTTCAACTGTGAGGGATTGCCAAAGCAGAATATTTTCAAGTAGCCTTGCACTTTGACTGAAAACAGCAGAGAGAAAATTCATAGAATTTTCATACAGGGAAAGTTCTAGATTAAAAGTTACCAGGGGCCAAATCTATTTATGGTAGCCAGAGATTCCTCAAGGCAGCAGCAATATCCCAGATATCCACATGTTCCCAGCTAACATCCCATCCGGAGTCACTTTGTGCTATTTCACCAAAGTATCTGTCTACAAAGTGGTATTTTTATTGCCAGTTATACCAGTAAAGCAGGAAAATGCAACTCAAATTCAGTAGAGGATTGTAGCCCAGGATCAAGGAAAAGTCTCATTAGAATTTTTCTTTAACTTTGAGTCTTTGTGTTTAAAGTGATTTGTGATTTTTGTTTTATTTATTTATTTTTTTTTCATTTACATTTATTCTTAAGGAAAGACTCTGTCCTATTTGATGCCTACTTAAGAGTGAGGAGTTTGCTTATGATGAGTTAGGTAAGATTAGGAGGCTGTTGGAAGGTGAGGAGTTGGGAGTGGGGCAAGGAATATTTCTCTCAAGGTCTGATCCTTATTAAGGGCAAGCTGTAATTGTTTGACAGTTCTTTGGTAACTGGAGCTTCACAGACATCTGAACTCCCATCAGTGTTTATGGAGTAATGTTTTAGAGCAGTGATACCAAATGCACAGTCTATGGGCTGAATCCAGCCCATGGAGCAACTTCATCTGATGTGTTGGGCACTGATGGGCCAAGAAATTTGAAGGTGGGACCTGCTCCAGAATCCAGGACACAGGGAGGATGAGTGAAGGCAGTGCCAAAACAGCCCCATTAGCCCTGCAGCCACTTAGCTGGCCACCTCCATCATCTCCACTGCTGTTTGCCCTACTGCCACTTCTTCCATCCTAGCCACTGGCCCTGCCATCACTGCCACTTGCCCCATTACAGGCCCATAACCATAACTACTTTCCCCACCACTTTCACTGTTTGTACCATGGATTCAGCCCACAAGAAACCCCATAGTCAGGATCTGACCCAAGGCACGGAGTGAGTTTGACATGCCTATTTTAGAGTATGCTTGTGCTTGTGTATACTTATTTGAAACATATTCAACTGAGCCTTTTACTTTTTACCCATAATAAACCCATTTTCCATCTACAAAAACAATTTCTGCCAATTTATTTAAAAAAATTAACAGTAGAAAGGACAATTATAGTCATTTAGTTTGATTTTCTTCAAAATGCAGGCCTCAAAAACAACAATACCTGCAGAAAACTGAATTACTTATGGTTGACCTATAAAAATGACTTTTAGGAAGATGTTTTATCTCAGATGCATACGAATAACTTTAGTGAAATTGTTTACAAAGGATTCAAAACTTAGTCCCTATTCTAAAAAGGACTGTGTAGTCTATTAGTTAAAATATAAATTTCCAGTTTCCATGGATTTTGTAAATAACATCTTAAATATAATGATACACAAAAGCATTGCCTCCTCCAACTTACTTTTTTTATTTTTGTGAATTTTATTATTTCAAAATGCACCATTTGTACCATCCTGCATGTTGACATGAATTAAATTAAAATGTGTACAACATTTAACAAACAGATCAGTTATATCACAAAGAAAAGTTAAATTTAGTAGCTACTGTAATTGCAACAGGACACACTATACCCATCCAAACCCTTAAAATAATGTAATATGTAGTTAAGGGGAATGACTTGCATTGCTTTTAGCTCTCACGTGGGAAACAGCAGTATAAGGGCATCCAGTGGCACCTTGGGATAAATTGAATAGTTTTTGATATTTCTAGATTAATTAATTTCTAGGTGAATCATAATTGGAATTTTTACAAGCATAATTGGAAAGCAAGAGCATTGGGGTTATATATGGATAGGTTATCAGCCTGTCTGATATGGAAACAGATGACTTTGGACTAAAAGCAGGAATAAGGACAAAGACTAAATTATATTTCTTATATGGACAACATTTTAAAGAGGAGGAGCATTTGACCTTCATTAAAAAAGTAGTCTATACTTAAGGCTATGAGGAGTGCCCTATTCATAATTATCTGGTACAGATGATACTCTGACAAAATATCAAACCAGAGATTTCCAAGAGATTTGAGAAGCAATACTCCAACCTCAAAGCTAAAAAATTGGATGCATGCACCAAAACTTCCAAGATGGCTAATTCAGTATAATAGCCACTGGGCTACCAAGAGCACAATTAGTGTACTCCTGTTAAGAAATGCAATCAGGGCATAGCAACTGCCTCAAGCAAAGGGGTAATCACTCTATAAACTAGGATATTGTAATTGGAGTGAAAACTGATACCCTCAGCATGCGAGTGAAAGCTGAAATTACAACTCACGAAGCCTCAAGCACAGACCTCAAACTTCTAAATACAATGAATGAAAAGTTCTAACTACTCTGCCCAGAGAAGTTTCCATCTATTGACTCCTCTATGAATTCATATTTCATAGGATCCTTCATTTCTACCCAGGAGAACTTTCACTCTCTTTTCTCCCATGCCTGATGAAGAATGTTTGTGCCTGAAACCTTGCAATTAAAGAATTTTTTTAGCAAAAATCTTGTTGGTCTAATAAAAAGATATCATCTCTACTATGAGTCCTGAAGGAGAATGAAAGCAATTTTAGAAGCAAGAGAGATGGACTCAATCATGACCTCCTGTTTTCCAGGAGAATCCACCAGACTTCTGAAGAACATCTAGAGCAATTCAGAACTCAGCATGTCAACCAAAGGAAATGCAAACCCAATGAATAGTTTTATCCTATTCTAAAAGAAAAAAAACAAAAAAAAAAGTAGTGCTAACACCAGACCCAGGATGTTTGAAAACTAAACTGCCAAGACTCACTTAACACTATTGACAATATCTTGGCTCCATCTCAATTGATCTGCAGATAAATGTCCTAAACCAAAAGAAACACACAGCAGAATTCCTGATTCCAGACCAAGAAAATCATAATGCCAATGGTATCAGCTCTTGTTTGACCCTGAAACAAAAGAAGAAAACAGTACATATTTTCTTTAATAGTAAACAGACCAGTTGGGACTTGCAGATAACACCAGAAGAAGACCTGACTAAACCATTATGAAAAATGTGATCGTGTTCAACATCTGCTCTGAAACAAAAGATGCAGAATACCCTTTTTTTTTTTTTTTAAACAAGCAGATGAAAGGTAGAAAGACTTTGAGACCAAACAATTAGCACTAAACTCCAGAATCCTGGTATGGAATTTTTTCTCTCTAAAAAGTCTAAGCTGGCATTTGGAAATATTAACTCAGATAAGAAAAGTGAGAAGGGAATGCACTGATGAGCATGTTACCTTTTTTATTTTATTGGGGGGAGGGGGGGTCTTGAATGCCCTAAGACAATGGTTCTCAACTGGGATACTGTAAGAACCTGCCATATGTGCTGAACTGCCTGTGCTGCCACAGGGTAAAACAACCCTATGCACTTCTGGAGGGTCAGGAGGTACTTTGGAGCCAAACACGGAATCAGCTGCAGCAGATGGGCATACCACTTCCACTTTAGCTCTTCCCAGTTTGCCTCTGACTTAAATCCTGAACATACAGGCACAAAGCTCAGTTCTATTTCATTGCAATAGCATCTGTCTCCACAGTGCTTTCATTGAGGAATGACAGCACTCAGATGCCTATGGATTTCTGTGCAAACTCAAAAGCAATTTAAAAGAACCATTTAGTCACATCACAGCTTGTAACTCCAGCTAAGTTCCACTGTGATTTGAAGTGTCACTGGGAAGCACCTGGAGTTCTACCTAAGGTCGCAGAAAGCAAGTAGAAAAAGATACTTAACATATGTTGACAGCACCAAATTCAGCTTAAAACTGGTAGCTCTAGTGGTCAAGCACATGGCCATGTAGTGGGAGATCTAGTTTTAAGGCCAATATCATCCTGAAGGTATTTAGCAGCAAAGGAGCTTTTTCTCTCCCTTACTGCTACAGACACCTGACTATAGACACTCCTTGCTTGTCATACTTATGCATTTTCTATTAGGTAGATAGCTGTTGAAAGAACAGAAAAACTTGACAGCTGAAGCTGAACCTCAAAACTCCTTTAGTCCAGAAAATACCAGAACCACTAATCCTTCTGGCCTTAGAGCTCTTATACCCTTAGCTGCTCAGCAGCCTGACTTCAAAGGAGAATTGAGACTCACATAATCATGTCAATAGCTTGGTGGTCATGGTGCTCTCGTAGGAAGTAGTAGCTCCTGGTTCAAATTCCCTCAGGAGGAAAAAAGACTTATAACCTAGGACTCCTGCTTCTTGGGAAGAAGTTCTTACCCTAGGCTAAAACTTTTACCTTGCTAGCTATCAAAGGAAGTCAGACTAGACATCATCATGAACTTACTATTCTCAGAAAATCATTGCATGGTGATCTGAAAAGTGGAACTTGACATGAATTTCAAATGAATGGAAACACCTAATCAATAGCTTGACTTCACCATCTAAACTTCCTGAGAGAGGCATCAGTTCAGGCACCTTTCTCTTGACTACCTCAAGGCAACTCTTTGTTCTTGGGGCAGGTGTTCAAAAGTTAGCCAGGAAAACATCTATATTAAGATAGTAGGGCACCTGGGGTGCCCTACTGGACAATTTTTCTCCCAGCTCCCAATATTCACCCCTTTCATACTTATAGATGGCCACCAAGTCCCCCCTCAGCCTTCTCTTCCCCAGGCTAAACAATCCTAGATCCCTTAGTCTTTCCTCATAAAGTTTGTCTGCCAGTCTCTCAGCCATTCTTGTGACCCTTCTCTGGACCCTTTCAAGATGCTCCACATCTTTTTTGAAGCGTGGCACCCAGAACTGGACACAGTACTCCAGCTAGGGTCTCACCAGCACCAAGCAGAGAGGAAGTATCACTTCCTTAGACTTGCTTGTGATGCATCGGTTAAGGTATATCCCAGTATGCTATTAGCTCTGTTTACTATAGCATTGTGCTGGCGGCTCACGTTCATCCTGTGATCAACCATAACCCTGAGGTCCCTTTCAGCCATTGTGCTGGCCAAGAGATCACCTAACCTTTATTTATTTCACTGGTTACTTCTCCCCAGATGAAGCACTCCGCATTTATCCTTATTGAAATGCATCCAGTTCTGCTCCACCCACCTTTCCACTTGCCCAGGTCTGCTTGGATCTTCATCCTATCCCCTAGCATGACTACTTTTCTCCATAACTTAGTACTGTTCACAAACTTGGCCAGTGAGTTTTTCACATCCTTGTCTAAATTGTTGCTAAAGATGTTGAACAGCACAGGGCCAAGAACAAAACCCTGCGGGACACCATTGGCCACCTCCCACCAAGATGATACAGACCTGTCCACTAACTCTCTGGGTTCAACCCTGTGCCACAGAGATGAAGGAAAAGGGGTGGGAGACCCTTCTTGTGGTGTGGGTTGAAGCAGGGACAGCCCAACATGACAGCAGAAAGAAAAGCCCTGAGAACAAGGCAAACTTACCTTCCACAGGTGCAGCCAGGCTGGACAGAGGGGTGGAACACCCATGTGGATCATCAGCCACTTTTATCTGTGGCTGGGACTGGCGGGCAGGATGACATCACAAATGAATGCCACCCTTCAGGGATAAAATCCAGCAGCAGGAAAACAACTCAGGGGACACAGCAGAGAGGGAGCTGCTGGACTGTCCACCGAGCCAAGCGAGGACCTCTCAATGAAAGGGAGGAGAGGCTGAGGAAGGATCTAACAGAGGGGTCCAACATCCAATTAAAGGACATGCCACCCAGGACAGTGAGCGAGCCAGGCCAGAGGAAGGCGTCGAGGAATGACGAGGTTGTCAAATGCAGGACACATAAGTGGTGGGGAGTGGGCTGAGGTCCCTCCCTGGAATTTCAGTTATCTGTTTTATTTGATTCATTTTAAGCCCTGGGGTTGGGAGAAAGGCCACAAGCAGTGCTCAGAGGGCTGAATGAGCTGGGGCTGCTCAGGGGACCCCGACACTCAGAGACCAAACCCATCACTAGGGTTGCCCCACTGTCCTGAATACACCCAAGTGACAGAGAGGAAAACTGTTGTGAACCCCAAGGGACGGAACTACGGAGAGGGAATGGGACATGACACCTGGGTGTAGTCGAGCTGACCATTGTTCAGCTGTCCCAAGAGGCTGGCACATGGCTGGGGTGTAGGGTAGGTGAAGCCCCAGGAACATCCACTGGTGACGACACCTGGCACATGCCCCATTGTAAGAGAGAATCCTATTACTGAACAAAATATCCAAGACATGGCAGGAAAGTATTGCAGTATCCCTCGGGGAGAGCGCAACCCAACATCGCAGCAGCAGGAGCAGTCTCCACAGCAGAGCCTAGGTGCCCGCTCCAGGTCCACCAGAGAGAGGCTCCATGACTCCAGGCAGGTACAAACCCCTTATTCAGTTCCCAGCTCACCTGATCATGGACTCTGCCATCCCACAATCCCCCAGTTTTTTTTTTTTTTTTAATAAGAGCATCATGGGAAACCACATTGAAGGCCTTCTTAAAGTCCAAGTATATCACATCAACTGCATCTCCCACATCTAAGCAGTTCATCACTTGATCAAAGAAGGAGACAAGGAGGTGAATGCTTGAACATAGAATAGGAAGAAGAAAAAAAAATGTCACTAGACCTCTGTTCCGAGAGGCTTTCCCAAATACTAAATTTACTAAATATTTTTAAAAGTAATATATACTGTATTATTTAAAAATAAAGAAATTACTACCTGATGCTTTAGCAGCGGTTCCCAATCTCTGGTACGCATACCACCAGTGGTACGCAGACAATCTGTCAGTGGTACACATTAACAGATTTATAATAATTCATTTATATGAAATTAATATTATTAATTAAATTAATATAATGTAAATAATAATTAATATATTAATTTATATTAAAATTTGCTGATACTTAAGGTTGTATCATTTTAAATTGGTGGTGTGCACTCTATCAGAGTTTGGGAACTACTGCTTTAGAGGTATACCTAAAATATTAAGTCAAATATCAAATGCTCAGAAAATACGTACAAGTTTACCTGCAAGAAATGCAGTATTTCTACTCTTAGAAACAATTTCATGGAAATAATTTTCATTGTCATTCCTACAATGAAATATATTTTTTTAATTTCTTTTACACACAAAAAGCAAATCAATAAGATTCCCGCATATTATGTACAGGTTTAGAAGTTGTCACCATATCTTTCTATTATCTGGATTCTGTTGCTAGGGAAATCACTTCTTTTATATTCATTCATTTCAATATATGATATTTCTTAGTCTCTGATTCTCAATAGTTAATAGCTATATCTGAAGGTTTCATCACTAGCTGGAATTGAAAATATAAGGAAAGATATAAAGATGATATCAGATGTTGTCAGGTTACTTGGGATACAAACACATGAAGTGTTGTAAAGTATCCCCATTTTGTTCAATGAAATAATTATGTAATATATTACAATTTTGTGACAGAGTCTGGGTCTAGTTGTCAGGTTAGGAGACTGGAAGTTAGAATTTGTGGATTTTACTCTCAGCTGTGCTAGTGACATTGTATGCAACTTGGAACAATTAATAGACTGATTTTCATAGACATTAAGTACTATAGCTTCTTGACTTTAGCCCCTCTAAAAATTAGACCATACATCTCTTTATAGCATTTTACAGATATGTAAAGTGAGGTGTCTTGCAGATTTAATATCCATTAGGAGCCTTAAGATCTGATCAGAGGCATTATATATCATGAGTGTTATGTGCAAGAGTGTTACGTATACATGTTATGCACTCTTGCCAGTGGGTGGCACTATTCCACATAGCCTAAGTACAGTCAAAAAGCCCGATTCAATCTTCAATTAGTCAAAATCGATTCAATCTTCACAGGTTAGTCTAAACTGCGTAGATTGAACTGAAAAGCAAGTGAAAAGACATTCACTTTTGATTCCAGAAATGCAGCCACATGCCTATAGTGGCTCAGGCCAGAAGCTGGGGCACACTAGAGCACGCCTCCCTGCTCAGCAGGAGCAGACAGCTTGAGCCAAGACTAGCCCACCCACCCTGCAAAGGGGGATTGCGGGGGAGGTGCAAAGCACCCTGGTATGCTGGGGGACTGAGAGTTAACTTGAATCTGGAGGGGATCTGGGACAGAAGTTCAATAAACCAATTTAACCTAAATCTGTTAAGTCTGATACTACATCCATCTAGCTTTATCTTAAACTGATTTTGGCCATTTCAAAATTAGTTTATGTGCACTGAACTTCTGCTGTGTTACACATTTGAACCAGTTTCTGATACTTTATACTAGTCTGTGTAATTTCTGTCCCTAGCCACAGTGTTTATCTCCTGTTGCTGCCTGCTATTTTACTTGGAAGCCTTCAGTTGAGCCTTTCATTGGTATAATAAAGATGGAGATCCTGTTGTTCTCTATCTGTTCTGACTGGGACAAACCCCTGCAATGCATTAAATTGACAACCAAGAGTGGATCTTAGTGAGCAGGATGCTTCAAGTGCTTCATCCTGAACAAATGACAAGAGCTCCAGTGGACAAGGGGACCCTGTGCTACCCAGGAGCCCGACTAGAGAATTCCTGCCCATGACATATTCCATGTGGCTGCACTCCATGATGGCAACCTTGGGCCACATGGAAGTCAGGCCGTCATCCCAAGCCTCCTGCGCTGATTGGCTTATTTTCTACCTGGAAGCCAATCAGACCACTGACCAAAAATGTGCCCTTCTACTGACTGTCATTTGCTCACAGGCTTCTAACACTCTTTGCTTACTCTTATCCCCAGTCAAACCCTGCAATAAGCCCTACAGTGAAATCCACACACTACTAAATAATCACTTCTCAACAACTCCATCTAAAACAATGAACTACTTCCTTTTCAACCAGTGAAATCAGTTTCTAGGCAAAGAGACTCCAGCAGAGGTAGCTGAGTTGTATCATTTATCCAAGAACTGTAATTTTGATATCAGGCTTGAGCCTGTACTAAAGAATCAAATCATATGTGGAGTTTGAGATGACACTCTGCTGTAAGACTTATTGGAGTATGGATTAATTCAACTATTGATCAATGTATACACACTTGGAAAAGAAGACATAGGGAAATTTAAACACAAATGGAATTTCTCTCTTAGTGTTCCTAACGCAATCTCATCATCACAAACTCCTTATCCATCAAAGCAACAAATGGATGACATCATGGATACATCTCCATTAAAAACACTAGCACCTGATTTATTACATCATAGTGCATGCCCAGGACCATTGCAACATCTGTATCACCAGAGCTATGACCAGCACAGACGACTGCTGGGTGGATCATCTGATTGTCCATTTGTGTAGCTCCAAAATGATGTAAACAAAAGAAGCTATCAAAGAAGAGGTTCAATAACAAGTGCTTAAAAGATTCTGGTAAGAGTGATCATATGCAGCAGTAATAAACTCTCCAACCTCCCTGATGATCTTGACACCACTGATCCCTGAAAGAGCCTCAAATTGCATGCTGAGAATTCCTAGGCTTCTCCATAAAGAAACATCAAGACTGGCTCAGTGAGAAGGAGAAAGAAATTCAAGTTCTCATTGACAAAAAGGAAAGCCTTCAAAGCTTGCCAGAATGGCATTAGCTCCAAGCAGAAGCAAAATAATTACCATATTAAAGCTGAAACACAAAGGAAGATTAGAAAGTCAAAGAAAAGTGGTGGAAGGACAAAGCAAAAAGTAATTCAACAGTCTGGCAACAGCCAAAGCATATGTAGTTTCTTCAACAAAACCAAAACTATCTACAAGCCAAGCATACAAGGAACCTTCCCTCTGAAGTCAAAGGATGGAGCAAAATGATCCGGCTAGCACACGCACAAACTGGCTTTGGATTTTAGTGTCTTGTCTTTTTTTGTAGACAAACCTGGCCAAACTCTCTGTCACTAAGAACCAGTGCCTGAAGTGTCTTTTTTGTAATAATCAAGCATTCACTATTGCAAGAATCACTGATGCTGTTGTGACAACATGCACACAGATCATCGAAAAAGGGGTAATACCTACCCTGAGTAGTACTAATAAAAGTCACATAATACTATTGACAGAGCCTCCCCTGAGAACACTGACAAGTCCCTGAAGACCTACACCTGCAACACAAATCCTTACAAAGCAAAACTTAAAATTCATCATTGCGCGAAAAGGAGTTGCTCATTAGGGCTGTACGAAATGGCACTGTTCTGTTCTGACTTGCATTTTGAGGTTTCGACAGAACAACGTTTCCTTTCAAATTTCGTTTTAATTCGAAACCGCTGTTCCATTTCGTTTCGTCAAAACAGTTCTGCTATTTCGACATCTCACCCATAGGCTATAATGGGGAAGTTCGAAACAGCCTATAACTTTGTCATTTCTGGCCTGATCTGGATGAAACTTGCAGGAATAGTAGCTCCTTCTGAGGGCATGAAGCCTGCCATGTTCCAAGGAGATAGGTGTAGGGGTTTCAGGGAAACTGGAGCTCAAAATCTTAAAAGCAAAAAACTCATGTCGTGTGTGTGTGTTAAGCCACAGCAAAACTGCAGGCATGCTAGCCCCTGCTGAGGCAACAAAGCCTGCCAAGGGTCAAGGAGATAGGTGCAGGGGTTTGGAGGGAAACTGCACCTCAAGCTGCGGACAAGGAAAACTCGTGACGTGGGTGGCTGTGTGTGTCAAGGCGCAGCACAGTGAATGTTGCAGGCTTGCTAGCCCCTGCCAAGGCCACAAAGCCTACCAGCTTTCAAGGAGATAGGTTCAGGGGCTTCTGGGTTCTGGGGCCCTGCACCTCTGGCTGCTGACAGGCAAAACTCATAACATGGGTCGGTGACAATGTGTGTGTGTTAAGGTGCGCTCTTACTCAGCTGACACCAAGGCAGAAAGCAGGGTAATTCAAACAATGCTGCCTTTTATACAGTTTTTCCATCCCTTCCCCAGAGCACTGGGATTGGAAGGGACCTCAGGAAAGGATGTCAGTCACTGGCTAGCTACACAGTCAATAATGAGAGCAGTCCTCCCCCTTCTCCTTACTTTAGTTTCTGTTTCCCTGCAGGCAAGCCTAGCTTGAGCTTCGAAACTTGAGACGTTTAGAACATTTCGAAATGTTTCCACTTGCCTCGTTTTGTTTCAAGGCTGTTTCGAAGCTCTCTGTTTCATTTCGATTTTGCTGTTTTGAGCTGAAAATGGAGTTGAAAGTGTCGAAATGAAACTGCCAGCAAAATTTTGCACAGCCCTATTGCTCATGTGTCTCCATTCAACAGAGATCCAAGTGTTCTCTGTGAAAATTACATCAACTGAGACTCATAAAAAGCAAGCTAAAAGTTATTTTGCAAATAAGTTACCATCAGCTCATAAGAAAACAAATTATCTGTCCCTGGAATGCTCCCATAGCTGAGGTGCAAGCTACAGACACAACATATGCCATTTCTGTGATGCCAAATGCCATTAATACAAGCACAAGGATCACCTTGAACATGCTTGTCATCAGAAATTTAGGCCATCTGGAATGAAGTCAAAGAAGGAGGGTACACACCTCCAGTTGCCACAAATACTATGGCTGATCTGAGTGTGGCTTCCTTCCATGTACCTGTGGAATGCTCATGCATGTCTATGCAACCAGTTTTGTCAAGAGTGTAGGAGTGCTGCCCTACAGAAGATGACCTACACAACAGTTAAGCTCCAGAGTGTCCCATGTGTCATGGAAGAAGACTCAAATAAGTTTGCCTTAATTTCAGAGAAACACATAAATAGTTATGGCCTCACATTTGTCCTCCTACTGGCTCATGCAAAACACAACTTGTTGACTAAAATAAACAAATTGTTGACTTAAAAAAGAGAATGTTTTGTCAGCATCCACTACAGGGAAGATTTGAGGGGTCTTCCTCTTCATAATTACTAAAGGACATCAAAGAACCTTGCTAAGTGGAGAATAGTTCAAGATATTCTCCAAGCCACCCTTCAGAATGTCCTACAGATTCTAAGTAAACTTTCTGAAGAAGGGCTAAGTGTGTATAAAGGCCTACTGTAACAGGGTGGCCTGTCCCCTTACAGGAGTCAGCCAAATTGACTGAGTAGCAGCAGCTGTGAATTGCCAATGAGTGACTGACGGAGAATTTAAAAACTCCAGAAATCAGAACCACAGGGAGTGCAAACATGGGAGAAGCAGTGATGAGCTCAACTGCTGAACTAGATGAAGGGCAAGAACACTCATGCAGGGCCACAGGGGACCCATCCTAGTGGCCCAGACAGAACAATAAGATTTTGTTTGTTTGCTTTGCCTGTTTGAAGACACTGTTTATTGCTGGGGTCAGCTGAGGGACTGCTCAAGAAGCAAACTCCAGCCTGGAAAATACTCTGTTTAATGCCGAGACCAGCTGAGAACCCGCTTAGGGAGGCCACAGGTGTGAAAACCCTCTTACACTCACCAACAGGTTGGATCTGACCATGGCACCAATTCAAACAAAGCCATGTTGTGTTACTTTTGCTCTCTGTCCAAAAACTAATTCTGTGATGGATCTGGTAAACAAAGCATCCTAGAAACCATGGCAAATCCATTACAGTCCACTCCTATTGTAGCAGTCTTGAAGCCAAATTGACGTTTAAATATGAGCAAAACTGTCCACTAAGCAAACCGCAGCAGAAACATACATATCAAATTCCAGCTATAATCCATCTCCTTGACACTCTTGCTGGAAGGAAGATTTTGGGGAAGTGGACTTGGCACAACTGTATCAACAACTTCTTATGGATGGTCACTGGCCACCCAGGAGCAATCTGGAGCCAAATGCCTGCAATTTGTAATTAGCATTGCACCAGGAATTTTCCTGAGGTTTATGGAAGACCTACTCACAGGTCAACAAAGGCTTACGCCGCATTTTGAAAATGTCCTTATTTGAGAACAGGCCATGTAAAAATTAACTGTTTGACTGCAAGAAATATTAGCCACATTGACAGTGCTGACCTAAAACTCAAGAAAGAGAAGTATGTTTTGGGGGTAACCTTTTGCTGAGTTCCTGGGATTCTAAATTGATAAAAATAGAATTCACCACACTAATGCAAAAGTAGAGGCAATTCACAGAGCTCCAATGCCCAAGAAAAGCAGGAACTGCAAGCATTTATGGGGCAGCTTAACTTCTGTTATTTATTTTTAAAATACAAAGTCATGGTTGATGAGCCGTTACAATGGAGAAATAGACTAAATGGCATAATAAGTCCTCCAACAATGTGCTAGTTTGGAATGACATGGAGAAGACGCTTCTACTTACCTGTGATGTTCATGGAACTAAAGCTATTCTGGATCATCCATAGAATGATGGTTGCAAGACTCCAATTACCTACTGCTCCTGAACTCTGCATACAACTATGAGTAATTATGCCCAAATCAACAAGAAAGCCCTTGCAAGCTTTTCTAGGGTAAAGAAATTCCATGATTACTTTTGTGTCTGTAATTTCATGACAAACCAAAAAACTGCTACCGGGTTTATTCACAAAGAACAGACCAACAGCCCAAATAATTTTGTCTTGCATGCTTTGCTGATCATTATTCCTCAACACACATAACCATAAAATTCAATACTACCGTGAATAATCAATAGCCAAGAGGATATTGTGAGGAGTCACCACCTCATCTGGCCTAAGAGTTTAAAGGACTACATTATTATGGTGGAGGGGTGATTTGTTGTCCGAATTCTACGTCTCTCTGTTAAGAAAAATGTTAAACATAAGTTTGTATTCAAGCCTTCATCCACTTTCCTTAGGGGTGGGCAAGGGGAGCTATTTTAATCATCACTATAGATTTGCCACTATGGATAAAACAAAGATACCTAAAACTCCCAGAAATTTTTGTAAATAAAACAAATATTTGTTTATCATTGCAGTTTTAGCCAATTATCTCATACATCCTTTTCTCTTACTCCTCAGTTTAATGTTAAACATTTTTAAAAGCATTTTTTATATGGATACCACTCCAACCCCTATGGGAACATTGTTTTTAAGACTGCTAATCACGTACATATAAAGTACATTTTATTGACCTACTTGTGTTCCAGATCATTAAACACAGCTGCTTTCAATGACTAGAGGAAAGTAACTGAATACAACATGCTAAAGAACCCAATTGACTAAGAAGTAGTAGCTTGAAACCCACTGGATGCATCTACATACACTACTAATGCACTGTAAGCTTACGGTACGGTAAAATACTGTGCAGTAAGCTTTTTCCAGGAGCGTGTGTACACAAGTATCCGTTGTGAACAAATTTGGTCCTGGTGGGAACAGTTCAGTGCACTGGGGCCAGGCCTGGGCTCTGGAGCTGTCCCTCTTCTGGGGCAGCTGTCTTCCAGCTGCATACTCTGCAAGGCTGGTAGACTGTTTCCTCCCTCAGCAGCTGATTCCCAGCCCTGTGCCCCAATTGGCAGATCAGCAATTTGCTCCCGGTCAGCCGTCTACATGTACAGTACTGCACAATAGCTACTGCACAATTAATCCATTACCTGTATCTACAGATAGTAGCCAGCCAGCCATGTAGTAGACTAATTTACTGTGCAATAAATGCTGTGCATATATAAATAATGACACTTTACTGTGCAGTAGATTAGTCTATTATGCAGTAAAGCATCTCATGTAGATGCACCCACTGTGTGGCTCTGGATGTTTCTTAACCAGTCTTTAGAACAAACAGCAGTTCTGTTGCAGATGTTTTAGATGAGTGTGTGCACAACAGTGAGTAAGAACAATTTTATTTCAATCCAACCAATATCAAGAAAATGTATGTATATTTTTCATGTGTTTTTCTATCTATTAGCATACAAATTTATAATGATTATAAGCTGTCCAAGTTCTTGTCCATACCATGGTGACAGTTGGACCTGGTACTGAGAGATTCAAGCATACCCACACCTATATCCAGCCAAACCCACAGATATGCTCCAATTAGCCTGCTCTAGATGTGTCCCTCCATACCTATTGTTGAACCCTCTATTTCTGGCATGCCTGAAAGTAGTAACTGGGCATGAGTGTAGAGTGTTGTCAACAGCATATTTCTGGGCTTAAAGCCAATCAAGACAAAACAAAAATTGACATTTTCCCTTCAAGGCTCCATAGACTATGCAATTTCAGGACAGCCCTGAATACAGTACCACAGAATTCAATTTTTTTTCTCAGAACTATCTGTGCATTGGGAATGTAACATTTTGATTTCTATTTATCATGCTCTTTTACCGCAAGGGTAGTGATGTTTCTTCCACTATGGAGTGGAAGCAGCACGGAAGAAGACATGAAATCTAGTTTACAGTGAAAAAGTAAGATGAAACACAGCAACCTAGGTGCCAGGAGATAAACCACTGAATCCAGCTACAAGCTACACCTGGAATACATGAAGCAAAAGGTCAGGTTTTGAGCAAGCATTTTTACATTTAATCATAGTCTCTTTAGTAGTTGAGGAATTGATTACATACAATGAGAAAGCTCTTTTAAGAATAAAGAAAAATAAGAAAATGAGGTAATATAATTGCCTAACTTTCATGCTGGTGAAACTGTTGTAGAGTCAAAGAATTTAGGCATAGAATCAGACTACAAATATGAAGTGCTTTAAGAGCTTAAGATTAAAATGAAATGGAAATGTTTTTATTATAAATGTATGCTACCAGATGATTGAGCACGGGTTTATATTCCCATGAACAAATCACAATTACAGAGACTGAGTAATGATTTGTATCAGGGTAGTTTTGTTTTATGGAAATATTGTAGTCTACACTAACTTTTATTAAACATTGAAATCAATACAATGCATTTTCATATTTGGGAATTTTGCAGATTCACGTTGATAGTTCCCATAACATTCAGGAA
>NW_005841926.1:361380-367647 GCF_000455745.1 Alligator sinensis
CGAGTCGCGTTGATAGCTCCCGTAACATTCATGACTGCCTGCTCTTCTCACAGGTATACAGTTAGGTTTCTATAGAGTGGTAAGTTATACCTTAGCCCCTAACTGATTTTTCATGACTTATGAGCATAATAAGATTGTTTGGGTTTGATATGCTGTTCTGAAATAAGAATAAAAATCACTGCGCTTCATTAAGGACTAGGCCCCCCCAACAGGAATATCTCATATGACTAAAATTATGCCTGTAGTTAAGTATATACAGCATCAGGTCCAATGCCTGTAGGAACTTTAGAAGTTATCTGAGCTACTCAAAAGTAAAAGCATTTGAAAAGTTTGAAACACAAAATTCACCCTAAGTCTGGTACTTTAAGCTTGTCTTTCCATTACCAGAAATAACCTCTCCTGGGCTGAGACCAGTATTAAATTGTAATCCAAAAAATTACTTTAACCATAACTAGTACATATACTGTTACTATTGTAATGCTATATAGTATTTAGTATTAGGATAATCATTTAGTAGCAATTCTGAGCTGTCCTCTATGACAAGCATTGTTAATAAGCAATAGGTGTAATGTGTACTTCTCAACAGCATCAGAAAAAAAGTTAGAAAAATAGAGGGCTAGTTCCTGACTAGCAGTTCAAAAAGCAAGCTAAAACTTTAAAGTCTAATGTATAAATAATGAAGGACACATTTCTTTCCTATTTATATTTTGTGCTACCAACCTACACTTATCATTGACTGCATTTGAAACTACAATTTTAAACATTATTTATTGTTTCAAGTGTCCTGCTTTTTGTTTGACATCTCTAATTTTACATCCTTTTTACTTTAAACATTTATGCCATATATTCTTGTGAAAGCATAGATACTCAGAAGTGAATGTTTTACTAGCTGTCTCTATAGTACTAATATTCATTTTGACAGGGAAACTGTAATCTCTATAACTGTTTCACACCCCCTGGTGGCCAATCACCTCTCTGGGTATCACAGTTAGCTCTGAAAGGAATGTTTCAAAAAACATCAGTCTAAAGCAAGTGTATTTCAGTGGACCAGAATTAGATGGGCGATATTAAGACAAAATAAAATATTGCCAAGATCTATGTTAGCAAAGTATTTTTAGGTAGGGGAAGAATTAATGTTGTGGAGAAGAAACCTCTAAATCAAGAACTTTAACTGCACTGCCTGGGAGACAAAAACATTATGTTTCATTATATAGATTAATATTCACTACTCACATGATTTTTGATACCATTGGAAAGGGGTTTTTTGGCTTATGTTTTCGTAATCATGACTTAGTTTAGAGTATGTGAAGAATAGACCCACAACTGATAAAAGTCTCAGAAAAAAATGACATTGTTTACATGAACTAAATGAGCAGATATTTATCCCACCTACAAGGTCTGTATTCAGAGACAAATTTCTCAAGATTAAGAGGGGATTTATTTCAAGCCTATTTTAATCAGTTTTAAAACATTATCTATTTTCTGTTCATTACATTTAGCTCATGCAGATGTTTGATTTTTGCCATTACAAAAATAAGTACTTAAGGAAACCTCTCTCATAAGATTGAAAAAGTGTAATTTATATTGCTACATTTCACAGCAAGCTATGATTTAATGAAAGCATTATAGTTTCATAAATATTCAAACTTGGAACACTCATTACATACAATATAGTTTACAAATAAGCTTTACTTTCTTACTAAAATGGTAAAACTTGAAATTATAGTTCTTACACGCAAGCATATGATAAACATGCTACCAGTTTCAATGGCTGAGTAAAGGAGAACAGAACCAGCTACTTTTCATTAGAAGAAAAAGCTATCAAAATAATTCTGAAATAATTCCTGCTTACAGAAAACATTTTTTTCTGTTGGCATTACATTTGTTCATGTGCACAATGCTTAATGCACAGTAGACTAATTCTACTGTGCATTAACATGTCACTACAAAAACCATGCTAATATGCTAACATGGTAGAATTAGTCTACCACACATTAAGAGTCAAAAAAATAAAATAAAGTGCACTGTTGCTACTGCACATTAGCACTAGCTACCACGCATTTATGTAGTACCTCCTAATATGAGGTACTAAACTTAATACTCAGTAGAAATGACACATTAATGCAGTTGTAGACACACCCAATTAGTGATTATAGTGAACTTGCTACCTACAAATTCAGATTTGGTCTCAAATGTCTTTGTACCCAAGTTCCTGATCCTGCAAACACTTCCATATATAATCACACTTGTGCTAACAGTCTTTCATTAAATAGCTTTGTTAATTTCAAAGTAAAGCTGTGTCATTACTCTGCATTGCAAGATTTGTTTTCAATTCAGTTTCATTTCAATTCACCACCAGTACTTGCATTACACTTGTATCATGTGTAATGCAAATCCTGAGTGTATTAATTTAAACCTGCACCCATCTCTGTTAATTAAGGCCTTACCCTTGTGAGGATTTGTCCCAACTAGATACCAGTAGGCAACCCATAGTATAAACAGGCAAAACAACTGCTCTTTGGTGAGCTTACTGCTGCATGAAAAAGAATGAGTTGCATTGGAGAAAGTCACAACTTCTAATGGTTCTTCTTTTCACCTGTTTACACAGGTGCAGTTTATAGACATGGTTAGCTATGAAAGGCTGTATTGAATATGTTATCAAATCAGAAGTTCATTCTTAATTGTTTTCCTGCTATCCCTAAGGACGCCATGTACCACCTCCTACATTCACCCATTGCAGTTACATCTCTCACAATGCCCAAAATGGCTCGAACCAGACCTCAATTTGGCCCGTCTAAAAGAGTGACAACTACATTTTCCCATCTGCAATGCTTGATATTGGCCCTACTGGCTAATCACTGAGAGAGTGACACCAAATTCAAAGCTTGAGCCATGACAGGAATCCCTGTTTCAGGAATTTGTGCCATTTACAAGGGAAAAAGAAAAGGGTAAGGGACCAGAAAGACCCCACTATGGCCAAAATCCCTCCCCATAGCCTATGCTGACTCTCCCATGCCTTGCCTCCGCACAATACTGTCCTGGCCCCCTCGGCCAAGATGCAACTATCTGAGAAGAAAACATGGTCCAAGCACTCTCTTTCTGTTCCACTGGGTTTACCTAGGGTCACTCCAGCATGAATTAAAGAAGGGATCCAAAGAAAGTTGCCTTGACAGATCCTTAAGTCTGGTAATGCTGCAGTACAGCTGTACATATCCCTGAACTGCACAAGCCACGCAGTGCCAGCTGGGATGAAAAGGTCCCTATATGATGGGAAGGATGGAGGAGACTGTGCCTGTTCATGTCCCTCCTCTGCCCCCCTGCAACGCCAGCAAGTCCCTAAGGAGGCCCCTAGAGGGAGGCCCCTAGATGGAAGCCCCCACTGTTACCTGCTCGGGGGGTCTCCGGGAACCCCTTGATGGCCCCGATCTTCCTCAGCTGGAAAACTTTCAGAACATCCTGGCAGCTTCGCTGATGCTCGCCTCTACCAGACATTAACACAGCAAACAGGAGGATGCTCGAGAGCAGGCTCTTGCTTCCCATCTCCTAGCAGCCGCAGCCCCAGCCGCACCTCAGCAAGCTGTCCCAAGTACCCCCGAAGAGCGCCGTGCACCAACTCCGCCCGTGCGGAGGGTGAGGTTGCGATCCCGCTGGCAACAGCGCTTTTTGGCTCATGCAACAGCCAAGTTTGCCTCGGGGCCCTGCAGATGAAGCACAAAAAGTCTGCGGAGGACGCGCCTTCTATCTCGGGAAGCTGAGGGAGTCGGTGAAGCTTGGCCCTCGTTGCCGCAGTTGAAAGCGCCGTTACCCCTGCTCCTATTCCAGGCGACAAGCGGGTGCCAGCCCTTGCGCCTGGCCCAGGAGTTATGCACTGCGCGCGCGGCAGGCCCCGCCCCCCTCCGGCAGGCCCCGCCCCCGCCTGACCTCATCATCCTTAAGGAAACCTACTTGCTGCGGTCCGGGGCATCTATCCCCGCAGCGGGGCAGCGCTCGCGGTCCAACCCCCACCATCCGCAGCAACTTTTTTAGCTAAAGTTCAAGATCAAAACAGATTGCGTGTTGCCAGTGGTGCAGATCACTTTTAAAGGGCGCCTTTCGACCTAAAAATCAAACCTTTACATGGGCGTACGAACCGTCCCGGGTTTGTCTTTTTTTTAATTAAACAGAGACTTTGATATGCTCCTATTTGAAAGTGTGTTTTCCGTTTTGCTTTTTTAAAGACCTACGCAAACAAAGGGGCACTGCCTGACGGCACATGGAAATAATATCATACACGATGCTGTCCAGTGAACAAAGTAAATTGGAATGACCCAGTTAGTAATATTCTTGCAAGATGTTTGAAACAGATCAAGAACTGACAGGCGGTGCTACAATTACATGGATGGATTTGACTTTAAATACCAGTTTGTTTTTCCTATGAGTGCTGAATTCTGATCAGGTGGCTGGACAGTAAGATTACCACAAAACCTCCATTTTCAGAGGCTGAAATAATCTTGATTCAATAAACACACAATTAAACCTAAATTGTTTTCTCTACACACCTTCATAGGAGGAACACACTTTTATCCTCCACTACAGTCATCCAGTTCCACAGCATACACCATGTCCTATTTTATCCTTAATAGCAAATTCCCTTCAAAGTTCAAACAGTTTTTGGTAGATTGTTTTTCTGTTTCCACTCTAGCTTTGTGCAAAGTGATTTTTTTCCCCCCTTTTCCCTATTTGCTGTCTGATTTTAGTTGTTTCTACTACAGGAAAATATTATACAAGGGTCATTAAAACAGTATACTATTTAAGCCTTATCTTGTACAAGTTAAAAAATTCCAAAATAAAAAAAAATGTAAGAAACTAATTGTTATTTAAAAGGCAAAACACTAGTTTTCATGTTTTTTACATTTCACTCAATTTATTATTTTGTATGGCTTCGTAGAATTTAAAGCCATGAACCAGTCTCAGTGCTGTGCAGTATGCAAAGACAAATCCAAAGCAGTCCCTACCAAAAAGAGTTTAATAATGCTAATTTATGCAAGCATAAGAGACAAGAGAATGACAAAGAGAAATACACAGAAATGAAAATAAAGATGACAAGACTGAGAAAGGAACAAGACAAATGATGGGCAAAGATCTTCACAAACCAGCGGAATAAACTCTGCCAATTTTTGTAAATATCACAGCAAAGTCTTCAGGCGGGATCAGGTGAACTGCAGCAGTGTTGCAGATGTTTACAAGGAGAACTTCCAAAGTGTAAGGGATGACATGGACCACTCCCCAGTCTATGCAGGTCATTCTGGACTCTAACCGTCCCCTCCAGAGTATCTGCAATTCCACCTATCTTGATGTCACCCTGTTTTGCTAACCCATGCACTTGATCCCATCATCCAAATTAGTGAAGATGTTGAAGAATACCAAACCTAGGACAGTCCCCTGGAGAACCCCACTTGATACCTCCTCCTAACTAAATATTAAGTCCCTGGGCACATCCACACATGCTTTTACATGTACCTAAACTTAATGTAAATTTGCCTAACAGGCATTAAAGTGATTTAGGTGCACATCTACACATACACATGCTAAGGCACGTTAACACAGTGTGGGTGCGTAGAATGACTTGAGACTATAGTTAGTCCCAAGTCAGTCACATTACACAGCATTAATATGCCTTAGCACAGGCTTGTCCAGCATATGACCTGTGGGTTGCCATGCGGCCCGCCAAACCTTTTTCTGAGGCCCAAGGTCCCCCGCTTGGGACAGGAGGGTGAGGGAGGGGAGGGGAGCTGTTCACCCCTGCAGGGACAGGCTTGCATGACCTCCCACATCACATGAGCTGGGTCCCACCACCACCCCAAGGGCTGCGAAGCACAGGGCTTCCCCGGCCACACCTGATGGGACGAGCTGGGGACAGTGCCTGCTTTTACTTGTCTCCAGTTTGGCCCCTTGCACCCAGCATCCTGCCCACTCCCAGCACCCACTGGGCTCTGCAGCCGGGAGGCAGGGCAGGAACGGGTCATGGCGCCCAGCACAAGGCAGCCCCAGGGGGGTCTCAACAGGTGGGGTCCTGGCATGACCTCTGTGGGGCGAGGTGGTGGAAGCCGGTGTCTGCCAGGCCCTGCGCTCTGGGCTTGCAGCACTGAGGCGGTCAGGCACTATGGTGAGCAGGACCATGTGGGTCAGTGGGCGAGGGGCTACGGTGCAGCAGCCACCTCCCTCTGGCCCCTCCTTGGGCAGTGCTGGCTCATGGGGCTGCACTGCTCAGGGGTGGGGGGGGAGGGG
>NW_005841926.1:367657-368144 GCF_000455745.1 Alligator sinensis
ACAGTTGCTGCCTGCACCCTCCCAGGGGCCGTTTTCCTTCTCTGCAGGGAAGTGTGGAGGAGCGGAGCGGCCCGTGTTCCCCCGAGGCCTTCCCCCGCCAGGAGCTGCCTTAGGCAGACCAGACCTGAGACCCTGCCAGGCTGGGAACTGGCTTCGCTTCCGCAGCTCTACCATCCCCCATCTCACACGTTGGCTGGACCTCAGCCGCATCTGCCTGAGCACTGCCAAGACTTCGGGCAGTGGTGTTTCTGATGTGGACAAGGCCTGTGTGAGAGCACTGGCTACATCGGTTTGGTCACATATTTTAACATGGCTACCAAATATCTTCTGGGGCTGCCTTCAAATGGTGGTTGTAGTAGGCAGAAGTGGGGCCCCAGCTGTTGGGATGGCTGGTCCAGGATATTATTTGTTGTAGTTTGTCACTAGCTGAGCACAGGGGGGGGTTTATGCTAACTTTGCCTTATTTCAGGCTTGTCCCACATAAAGG
>NW_005841926.1:368159-379735 GCF_000455745.1 Alligator sinensis
ATATGGCTCGCTGGCCGACTGGGTGATAAAAAGTTCATGATCCGGCCCCATATTCAGAAAGGTTGGACACCCCTGCCTTAGCACATCTACATGTGCATTAAGGCAGTTTAGCTATTCACGCCTAAATTTGATACCTGGTTTTGCAGGTATCAAATGTAGATGCCAATAGACTAAAATCACCATTTTAAGATGCATAAAGAGCATACACATGTAGACCCACACCTTTAATATGCCTTTAAAATAGCTAATGCACCTAAAATCAGCAAATGTAGATGTACCCATGAAGGACTAGTCCCTGACTATGATGATCTGACTAGTTATGTATATTACAATGCTTTAGTCTATATATCTTGACACATAATGAGGATGTCATGGGTAAGCATATCAAAGTCTTTGCTAAAGTTAAGGTATACTATAACCACTACTCTCCCCTCATCCACAGAGCCTGTCACTTTATCATAGAAATAAATCAGAGTGGTCAGGCATGACTTGCTCTTAATGAATCCATGCTGACCATTTCTGATCACCTAAGTACTTCACAATGGATTCCTTGAGGATCTGTTTTCATGATCTTTCCAGGTCCAGGTTAGTTGGTCTTTAGTTTCCTGGATCATCCTCCTTCCCTTTCTTAGAGATAGGCACCATATTTGCCCTTTTCCAGGTGTCTATGAGTTCTCAAAAAGGATAGTCAGTGCCTCCACAATTACCTTGCCAATGCCTTTAGTACCACGGGGCACATCCCATCCAGCACTGCCAACTTGAAAGTATCGAGCTTCTCCAAGTAATTCTTAACTTGTTTTATCATTACTGTAGGTTGTTTGTCTCCCTTATCTCTGTTGCCAACTGCACTCATTATCTTGTTGTTGCCCCTTTTTGTGAAAACTAAAGTAAAAAAGGCATTAAATACTTCAGCCTTCTTTGTATAGTCAGTGATCAGCAGGGATCCTGGTTTTCCGTTTCCCATGGAAAAACAGAGAAAACCATGGATTTCTCCTTTCTATCAGAGAAAACGTGGATTTCTCCATTTAGAAGAGCAACCCGTGGATTCCCTGCTTTTGCAAAGAGCTCTGCAGGCTGGTTGAGCTTCAGCCTGCAAAAGCTATTTGGCAAACAGGACGGGAAACCCCCAGCCCTGCCCAGAGGGGAAGGGGGAGGGGGAAGGGCAAGGCCTGATGCTCTCAATCACTTACCTCAGGCTCCAGGAGCAAAGAGTGAAGCTGAACTGAGCCGGGGTCTCCACAAAAAAACAGCCACAGAAACGCAGGTAGGTGCTGCTGGGAAACGGAGTCCACAGCAGGCCTGATCCAGCCCAAAAGCAAAACTTTGTCTGCCCCTGCTCTAAGGAATCTCTGGTCTTCCTCTTATTTTTGACATACCTACAGAATCCCTTTTTACTATCTTTTGTGCCTTGCTAGCTGCATCTCAAATTGTGCCTAGGCCTTCCTAATTTTCTCCTCGCATACCTGTGCAATGTTCTTATACTCTTCCCTGGTACTCTGGCCAAGTTCCCACTTTTTATAGTACTCCTTTTTGATTTTCAACTTCTTGAAGAGATTGCTTTCTACCCAGGCTGATCTCCTGTTGCACTTCTCATTCTTCTGTGCTTGCTTGCTTCTGTGCCCTGAATAGCTTGCTTCTCTGCCCTTATGAGAGCCTCCTTAAAGTTCAGCCAACTCTCTTAGACTGCTTTTTCCCTCAGAATTGCCTCCCAAGGGATCCTGTTCACTATCTCACCTTACATTATGTAGGAAGGATTTCCTCTCATCAATTTTAGATTAAACTGGATGTCTCATTGCTCTCATACGATGGGTCAATGGAACCAATTTTATACATAAAATCCTCTATAAAGGCCTTCAGGTATAGTCTTCTCTTAAAGAAAAAGCAAAGAAAGCTTAGACCTGTTAGAAGGAAATAAGTAAAGAAAAAAAACCAAACAAACCCCAAAAGTACTGCCAACACAAATGAAATAAGTGCTTTATTTCAGGAATCAATGTGCTTTTAATTGCCCCTAGGACTTGGTAATACCTCTTCTAGAAGACATTATTACTAAGCAGCAAACCTGTTCTAAGTCAGTGAGGGGCTTTAAAAAAAGAGATCATTAAAGCAGCCACTTTGTCTTACGTGGATATGGAATTGCTTCCTAAAGTAAGGTCTTATCCAGCACCTTGCGTGATAATGAGGAGAGTGATTAGGAATACTAAACTATTAAAGCAGACCCCCAAGAAAATACAAGAAAGAATGAAAGCATGTAGCAGCTGTACCAGACACGAAAAAGCAAAAAATAGAGATAAGAAAACAATCTAAGAAACTGTAGGAATGAAATTGCAACAGGCTAAGAAATACATATTCTTACCTATTGCTACATAAAAATAGATATAATTTTCTACTTAAAATATCTCAAGTTCCATCTTATTTTGCAGCTGCTCAGATACTTGCAGACAACAACAAATGATTTTAAAAGACCCCAGCGGCTTAAAAAAATTGACCTATTTTTTTCTCGATAAAAGTTAGATCTTTTGCAACTAAGAAAGGGATTCAAAGTCCTGCAGTCCTCTTGAACAGAATGAGGAAGAGAGAAAGATTTTCTGTTATGTATAAAATATAGCCCAAACACGTGAAGCTCAGATCTTTGAATGTTGAGCAAGATTTTTCATTGGTCTTAAATCTAACTTCTTAAAAAACTTTGGCACAGAAAAGACTGAGTCATTAATTTTGACTTAACTGAAATATTGGACTCAATTCTCAGTTTTATAACTGTGAAACTCCACTGATTTCAGTCTAAGTGAATATAATCTGGCCCATAAAATTTGTAAATGAAGGAAGTATTTGGGAGAATCTCTCCATTTACAGTTGTATGCATAAAGAATTCAAATACCTTGATGTGAGATGTACTTGGTGAAAAATGTTTAATATGGAGGCTAAAATCTTACCATACCAATCTTCTTCTGTCCAAACCAAAACCTCAGTTTCTCCAAGATTTCCTCACGTCAGCTCAAGCTCAACACAGCTAAAACAAAGTTCTTTCCACCTGCAAGTTCTTCACTTAGCTTTCTTTTCAATCCTTCTACACAATACCACTATAATAGCTGGTTTTTGCCTGTAACTTGGGTTTCATCTTTGACCCAGGCTAAATCATGCATATTCTTTCAGAGTAGCCTCTCTAAGATACAGCATATCCTAGTTATTCACACAGCTATAACTGTCAGCTGCTTCTCAAATAAATTTTCCTTTTCACTTGATAAATTCAGTCTTCCCCGACTTATATCCATTTAGAATGCCATTAGAAAAATTATTTTCCTAGTGAGTCTCTTTGACCACATCCCACTCTTTTGCATTTCTCTCTGTCCTCCCTCTACCATGTCATACCAAAGTTAAGTTACTTGTCTTTATTTCCAAATTTCTTCCATTGCTTCTTTCATTCTGTGGTCCATGATGCCAGACTCCATCTCCCGTTTGTTTGATAAAACAAGCACTTCCATTCTTCCCTTTGTGTTACTTTTCACACTTGAAGGAGTCCCCTTTAACCACCCACATTAAGTTACCTCATTGTTTTTGTTCAGGTCCTTCCTTAGCTGTAAACCCTACAAAATGCTGGCAGCAATAAAACCCGGTGTGTGCCAAATCCTAAACTATCATGTAGACCATTATTATAGGTACAGAAACCCATACCAGTATACTTGATGCCAAAACGAGACTATCTGGTGAAACAAACTTTTATTTGAAGCCTTAATTCAATTTTTAAGAGAGTAGAAATGCACATAATTTTTACAAGATTGAAATCTTAACTATTAGTTAACAAACAAAAAAAGAAGTTTAAATATATTTTAAAGGCAAACCTTGCTTAATTAGTAATGTTCACTTGATTCAAGTAACATTTTTGATAATTTTATTTTTAACTGAGAGAATAAAGTACTAATAGGTAACATTTAGGCACAAGTACAAAATAATTTCAGGCCTTGGTTACTTGGATTGTGTATGTACAGTGTATGTATGGAACTATACTGTCTAGAATTAAGTGAAATATTCTGATCATATGATTGTGGTCATATGACTAAGGAAAAAATCCCTTTAGTGTTAGTTTTACATTTGAATGCAAGGGAGAGAGACAATCAATAGTCATTGAATGTAATGGATAGAAACAGTCTTGAAAACAGGGATCAGAACCTATAGCTCCTATAGAACCTACAGGGTGTCAGTCTATAGCTGACTGGCCCAGCTATAAGGCAGCAGCATAAGAATGTGGTCAGACATCTAGGACGGCTGGCGCACACAGGGGCAGCAGCGACTTCTGAAGCTGCAGGAAAACCATTTTTTATTGCCTCCCACCACCACCATCAACTGGGGTGATTGCCCCCGTTGCCCTACTCTAGTTGCATCACTGCTCCTAGGCTATGTTCATGCTATCGTTGTGCTCTCTCACTGACAAGAAATTTTGAATTATTTTTTGTACAGTGGCCTGATGTTAACAGAAGTGGAAAGTGTTCTCAACTCGGACCAGCCTATATTTCAAACAATCTTCTGGGAAGTGTTACCTCTCAGTTCCATGTTCTTGGGGAACCCTGACACAGGACACAGCCTGTCTGACTCACAAAGAATTTCCACACCCTCCCCACCTGTACCTGAACGAGAACTGATTATGAAAGACAATGAAGATGTCGTGGGAGACGCACCTAAAGCCCTCCAGATAAGGGTGACAAGAATAAAGAACTGCCCTAGGTCTCATTTG
Organism: Alligator sinensis; assembly: GCF_000455745.1. Taxonomy (NCBI): domain Eukaryota; kingdom Metazoa; phylum Chordata; order Crocodylia; family Alligatoridae; genus Alligator; species Alligator sinensis. The sequence continues at coordinate 372,886 of NW_005841926.1, forward strand.
CATCCGAGATGGAACCAGATGACAATTCATTTGCATGGGAGATGGAGAATAGAAAGCCTGAAGCAAAGACCGCAGTGAATTCTGAGATCAGAAAAGCAGGGGAGCACTGCATGTTGGGGAATCTGTGCTCCAAATGCTAATCAACTCATATTTTCACACACCCAGCTCAGCATTTATCAGACTAATTCTAATCTGGATTTACAAATGACTTTCCACCCTCCCCCCCATCTAACCAGAACTAAGCAGAAGTAAAGTTTAATAGGCATCTCAGGCCGTACATTCCCTGGTCCCACTAGGAGATCCTATTTAAACTTGATTGACTAAAACACGGTTGCCTGGTTAGGGAATGCTGAGGCAAGAGACCAAGTTAGAGAGGGTATGGGCAACATCTGAACAATGGTTAAGGGTTCATCACAGTGTCCAGCCCATTGGAGTCCTGACCACAAGTGTTGTCATACTTTTCCCATGACGACTGGCGGAAGTCCTCCTGCCCAAAGGTTATGAACACTCCAATAATTGCCTTGGCCTGTTAAAAGACTACTGTAAGATCTGGAAAAGTCATGCTAAGCTGAGGCTTGTTCACAACAGGTAAAAATCCAAAACCCTGATGTTGCAAGCTATCTATTGTTTCTGAAGAAACAATGAGGTATCCCATCCAGTATATCTGCTATCCATAAGAATTTCAAGCTGGCTCCTAAGTGTCTGGTTACTCCTTAAAAACGTATGTTTTTCCTGGTTGTTAATCAGTTTCTTGAGATGTTCCAAACCAGATAACCCCTTGTCAATAGAAAAGACAATTATTTACACTATTAAAAGAATACTTTGGAGAAGCTGAACTGAGGGTATAAAAATCTGTAAAAAAGCAGCAAAGTTGTGTTTCAAGAGGAGAAATCTCTGACACCATCTGCTGTTGTTCCCAAGAAGCTGGAAGAAACAGATAAATCTCCCTTCAAGGACTGTGCAAAGAACTTTAGCTGTTAGCACTGGAACCTGAGTGCCTTGGACTGGTGAGATCCCAGCTGTTGCTCTCTCTGTCTTTTCTCTCTAGGCATAGATTTTTGAACCTGAACTGTATTAGTTAAACTTGAGCTAAGTTTCCCCAAATACTTAGTGAAACCATGGTAGTATTGTAATTGTTTGTGTTTGTTTTCCTTTGCATGTCTATTACTACTAGTACCATTATATATTTCATATACTTAGCAATAAATAACATTTATAGTCAAACTGGTGGTAACCAGATATATTTTTCATTCTTTACTTTTCCTTCCCCACTTGCTCTGCAGCAATGCTTCTTTTACCTAAGCTAAAGATCCCTGTGAAGCCCAGAAATACTGTGGGGTCTGCTCATCAAAAGGATACCACTACTAGGACAGTTAGGACAAAAGATTGGGGCTTGCTGAGTTTGAAACACATAAGGGGATCAGCTTGTACAGGTTGATTGACCCAGTTTGGCTCAGACGTGCCCTAATGAACTGAATGCTGGCCCATGAGGATGCCAGCAGGACACCCAGCTGGATTCAGAGGTATTCTGTTTATCTGTGTGCTTGTGTCCGACTTCATTTTATTGTTGCCTTAATGAACTGATTCTTGGCATATGAGGGTGTCAGCCTGTCCATGCTGATCAACCTGGCCGGATCAGGCATGTCACATTAATCTGTGTGTTTATGTGTATGACTGATTTGGTGACTGAAGAAACTCAGCCCCTTTGAAATTCAGTCCTGCAAGATAGCTCCATTGGGGGTGAGGACTTGCAGAAGGGAGATATACAGCTCCGTATAGAAACACAAGTAACACAAGCAGCACATTGATAGAATTATAAAGACCCTAGAAACGTATCCCTAATAAATGAGCACACCCCAGAGTGATGGGCAAATTAGGTAACAGAAGTGGGTCAAAGTATCCTCAAGTAGAAAAGACATTGAATTTTGATCGGTTTCTGGGCAAATGTTCTAACCACTAAACTATTGAATAAAAAGCATTACATCTCTGGCTATCTTTTAAAGGCATATATTGGCTGTTACTAGACATGTTAAAAGCCTACTCCTGTTAATATAAACAGGTGTGTTCTAAAACAGTAGTTTTCACCTGTGGTCTGCAGACCCCTGAGGTTGTGCAGGCTTTGTCTATGGGATCCACAAAAGACAACTATGATCAATAAAAATTAATGTGAATACCCACACTTATAATTCAAAGTATTTCTCACCCCCATTTACAATTTCCAAAGGGCTCTGCACCTCCAGTTGAATTTTTTTATGGATCTGCAGATGAAAAAAGGTTGAAAACCACTACTCTAGAACCTCTGGTTTGAGCTGCTCAGATAAGAAACTCATCCCCTAGGCTTCTCTCATCTAGCAAAGTACTCCAGTCTTCCTAGCAAAGTGCTCCAGTCACCAGGCCACAGGTTAGTATTGACCAAAATCCTCACCACCCTTCTCTTGAAACTGGTTCACTACACAAGAAAGGAAAATGTGGGTTCAGGAGGAAAAGTAAAAGCCAATGTATATGTGGTTCAATGAGATGGATATGTTCCCCTAAAACAGCATTTTTCAACCTGTGGGTTGGAACCCAAAAGTGGGTCACAAGAATAAATGAAAGGGTAATGAACAAACTTTAAAATTAATGTGCCTGAATTTACTGTGCAGTAATTCAGGTGCATTAAACTGCTCCCGGACACATCTGCACGTGAGCCTGGGTCAGGAGCAAATTGAGCCCAACAGGAGCAGCCTAGTCCAGGGCTGCTCCTGCCCTGCCCCCCTGCAGCAGCCAGGAGGAACTCCAGGCTGGCAGGAGGCTATGGGAGCAGCCCCAGGCTGGCAGGAGGAACAGGGAGCCAGTTCTTAGCTCCAGGGGCCTGTGGGGGAGCCATCCCCAGCTCTGGGGACTGTCGTGGCAGCTTACAGCCATGCATCCCCAGTTGTCATGGCAGCTTACAGCCATGCAGAGCTTCCCCAATCTCTGTGTGGCTCAGAGCTGCCCCTAGAGTTTAGGGCTTAGCCAGGCAGCAGTTGTGGCCCCCTGCTTCCTGGGCTGACCAGGAGCAATTTGCTCGCAGTCAGTGTCTACATGTGAGCTTGGGCACATTAGTTTAAAGTGCTGTTTTCTAGTACCTGTATCTGTCAGTACTACCAAATGGTGTCTTAAACTACTGCACAGTAATTGCTGCATACATGTAGAGAATGACATTTTACTGCACATTTGAATAATGTGCAATGAAGTATGCATGTAGACGTGCCCACTCAATTGGCTAACTTGGACAATGCTGAACTTACATAGTGTGTAAGTGCCATAACTGCAATGGCACAGCAATGTACCCCTACTGCTTAGGCATATGAAAGTTAAAAAACTCTCTCAACCTTAATTTCAGGAATCCAACTAGCCTTATATATGAAAAAGGCACCCACTTTCTTGGTCCTAGTTATTTCTAGAAATGCACAGAGGCACCGCTCTAGTCAACTCAGTAGTTTTAAAGTGAAACAGAGATGAGCATGGCATTTAGGTGCCTCCAAGTTAGGTTACAGCTAAGCAGAGTTTTTTTCAGGATTATAATTTTGAATTCTGGCAATTGATTTTACTTAAGTCCTTCTGCATTTCACCCAATTATCCCTATCCCATACTAAATACATTACACAGACACCAAGTTATCCTCTCCTTTTCCTCAGATTTAGTTTATTGATAACAAACACCACTCAACCACCATCTCTATTTCAGTTTAAACTTTTGTTTGTGTTTGACTGTCCTGAAGGGCAAAATATAGGGGAAGAAGGAAAGGCAATTTTCCTAGACTGCCTTTTATTTAGTAGGCACCAAAATGGCTCATGATTGAAACATACAATTTTAAGAATTTTTTTTTCTTGCCACCAGGTATACTATTTCTATGGGAAGTTCCAGAATTCTGGTTTAACTTTCTTAATCTCTCATTTTCTTGATTAATTAGTATAATTTCCAAGCTGTTTAGTTCAGTTAAAACATTATCAGCATTGAACATCTGCAGTATTTTCCTAAGAGGGCATGCCTGATACAGGACACTGAAACAAGATAAGGCTGCAATTTCTACAAACAGTACAATGCAATGTAAACAGATGAACAGTGAATTTAAATATTCTTAATAAGAAGTCTCATTCTATTTTTTTAGTTTGCCAACTTGCTAAAAAAAAGAAAAGAAAAACCAAGAAGCCATACACCATGCAAACAAAGTGGAAAAGAATACCAGAAAAGGCCACCACCACAGCACTTTTTATGATAAAGAGCCAACCCCCCCTCTCCCCATTTTAATGTTCCAAAGATAACATTATATAAACAGCAAGCTAAATTCACTACGAAAGTATCAGTTTCCTTGTTCAGAATGAAAAATGAAAGAGCTTGACATGCTGATCAATCTTACGGAACTTAAAAATATAATATTTTTAAAATATTATATAACCAGTAAACACATAACAAACCATAAACTTCCCTATTGAGCACTTTGAAAGACTGTGGCTATTTATTTTTGAAAACAGAACTGGCAGCATAATTTACTTTTAGAGATTATATAAAGTTTATCTGCACTAGATCTTTATTACATATTATGCTGTCTGCAACAGGCTTTTAATCCACGTTAATATAGTAGCGTTCCATGCAATCTTGCAGGTTCCAGACATTCACGGGTGATAAGTTAATGGAGTATATGCATGCATGTTTTTTCTGTATGAAGATACTGTTCACAATTTTTCATGACTCCTGGCTACTCTCAGTGCCCCATTGGTCTCCATCTGCTTTATACTCCAATATCTATTACAGCATTACCGTAATTCTTCAGATTTTCAGTTCTACAGCTAGCAAACACTAAGTCAAATTTTATTCTATTCTCATGATGAGAGATACTATATGCCTTAACTATAAACAGAGCATGCTAGGTATTTTAGCCTTATGTTGCATGTCTACGGACACTAAATTTCAGGAAGCTGTTTATTTTTCCACACATGCAGAGACACACAGTCCCCAACAAGAAGTTGAAATAGTAGTTTTTAAATGGCAAATGACTGTACCATTCAGAATTGTATCATCTGAGTGAATTTATTGTCCATACAAGCCTCAAAGTAAATACTGGTCTGTAAGTCACACACACTGAAGCTATAAACCCTTTGCTGAATGGACAGAACAGAGCTGAGGTCATGGCTGTCCCTTAGGAGTTGCCTGAAAGATTAATAAACCCAGCTGGACTTCAGACCTCTAAGGGAGTATATTTTACAGCTAATGGACATTATTATCATTGATCTTGTAGGACACAGATATCTTTTGCCCTTGACTATCAATTCGGTAAATTACTGCCTCCATCTTCTTTGGTACGGGCCTCAGTAATCACTTTGGTATAAAGCTGCCCTGCAACAATGAAATTGGAACAAATGAGGGAGTGCTGGTGGTGAAAATCATGATCTAAATATATAATGAAGAAATGAAGATCTGGAGACAGATGGAGAGAGGACAAAGGTAGAAAAGAAAGGAAAAAAAGAAAGTGACACAAGGAACAATGGCAGAAGCAGCAAGGATGAGAGTGGTGATGCCAGAAGGTACACAGGAACAGAGGAGACCGGGAGACAGAGCAGGAGCAGCAGAAGAAAGTATGGTGGGTAAAAAGCAAAGGGCAGTGGAAGCACGATGGCAGGCCAACTCACCAGAGTGGCATGGCGGGAAAACATAGACGAGGCTCTGAGAGCAGCTAGTGAAGAGTGGAGGCTGCGGATGAAGGCAGTGTTAACCAGTGATGGGAGGCATATGGGATAGATGATGAACAGATATGATTTCCTGGAAAAGGTACTACTTGGGATTGTGAAGGTGCAGGCAGAACCTCTCAAACCGAAGGACTTGGGAATTGACTTACTGGGATGAAAAAAGGCATGAGAATTATTGGAAGAAATATGCAGAGGAATGTGGGAGGGACGTATGGAGAGGGATAAAGTTCATAGCAAGGGAAAAGTCAACAGAAATAGTGGTTATAGTTTCAATGCACATGGAATTACTAGAGACAGAAGACAAAAAGATGGATGGAAAAGTACATCCAAAGGGTAATGTTGGTAGAGAAATTAAGGGATAAATGTGATCTCTCAGGGGTGGGCAATTATTTCAGGCAGAGGGCCGCTAACCCAGTTTTGGCAAGCTGTCAAGGGCCGCATGTGTAGCCCTGCCCCTTGACAGGTGTCCCGCCCCCGGTCAACATCTTGGGACCAATGTCCCAGGGCCAGCACTGGTGGGGCCCAGAGCGAGGCGCAGGCTGGCAGAGGTCTGTGAAGCCAGGCTAGGCTGTGCCAGCAGGGAGAGGGGGGAGGTGGCCCGGCTCCATAAAGCCCCTGCCAACCGGGACCCTGTACTCCTGCCACCCTGCTCTGGGCCCTGCCGGTGCTGGCCCTGGGACACTGGTGTGGGCCCCATGTACCTGCTCACTCCCCGTGCCCCTCCAGCCCTGCGGTACAGGTGTTGGCGGTGGGGGACAGCGTGCAGCCCCAACACCCTGCTCCATGGCAGAGAATGAGCTGGTGCTGAGTGTGGGGAAAAGCAGCCCCTCCCCTGCCCCATGGCCGGAACTCCCTGCTGCAGCCACTAGCAGCCCACGCAGGGCTGTCCAGAGCAGGCACAGGTGGGGGCCGGGGCGGAGAGGCAGCAGATGTTTGCAGTTGGCCCAGGTTCTGGGGAGCTGCTGACAGCTACAGAGACTGAGCTGGGGGGCAGGGGTGCAAGGGGCACAAGCAGGGCATCCTGTCATGTACCCCCTGCCCTTATTTTGTTTTGAGTAGGGACAGGCAGCCCCAGGCAGGCTATGAGTGGCTGCAGCATTGGGCACTGGGCCACTTTTCTCACACTTAGCACCAAGTTGTAA
>NW_005841926.1:379901-400699 GCF_000455745.1 Alligator sinensis
ATGCCAAAAAGAGAAAGGAAGGCTAGCGTTGGAATGTGGGAGATGAGGGCTGCTAGACTTGGGATTGTTTGTCTCATTGTTGTCGACAGTCCCTTGAAGTTGAGGATGACATCCATCAGGCTTGATGGGTCCTCAGGTGACTGAGGAGCCTGACTGTGGATACACACATTCTTTGGCAATGGGGGCATGTTGCTGTGTGGGGGGAGTGGGATTCGCGGCCCTGGGTTGGTCTCTTTCTCCTTCCTCCACCACTGCTGTTTCACCTCAGCGTTGAGTCGTTGGGCCTCAAAGTGGTCTGTGCCTTCGTGGACCAGGTGGTGCCACACCGAACGGTAAGCAGCCTGCTCCTCCAAGCCATTGGTGCTGATGCTTCCGTGCCTGAGGGTGACCTTGAGTGAGTCTTTGTATCATTTCCTTTGGCTGCCCTTTGAGTGCTGGCCAATGGAGAGCTGGAAAGAGAGTAATCTGGTAAGGGAGTCAATTCTTGGACATCCGGACACAGTGGCCCAGCCATTGGAGTTGATATCTCAAGAGCAAGGCTTCAATGCTGGTGGATGCTTCATGGAGGATGCTCACGCTGGTCCAGCGGTCCTCCCATTTGATCCCCAGGATTCAACGCAAGCACCACTAGTGAAAGCTCTCAAGGGTCTTAATGTGGAGTCCGTAGATGGTCCAGGTTTCACTGCAGTAGGAGGGCGGTCAGCACAACAGCCTTGTAAACCAGGACCTTCGTCGACTTCTGAAGGTCTCTATTTTTGAAGACACACGTCGCAGCTTGAAGAAGGTGGTACTGCCACAGTTGACCTTGTGCTGGACTTCACTGATAGTAGCCCGTTGAGAGAGGTGACAGCCAAGATACAGAAAGTGATCCATGTACTCCAGAGCCTCCCCATCTATGTAGATAGTGTGAGGGATGTTAGCTGGCCTGGGGACAGTTGGTGGAGAACCTTCATCTTTGCAACATTCAAGGACAGGCCAAGTCTCTTATACGAAGCGTTAAAGAAATCTAAGGTCACTTGCACATCTTGTGTAGAGTGATCCATCATGCAGCAATTGTCCTGTGTTGTGGATGTCCTTGGTGGTGAGTTTTGCTTTTGCCCGGAAGCACTCAAGATTGAAAAGCTTTCCATCTAGTCAATACTGACGCTGGATGGTAGATCATCTCGGATGAGGTGGATGATGATGGACAGGTAGATGGCCAACAGGGTGGGGGTGATCACACAACCTTGTTTGACTCTGGTCTGGATATGGAAGGCGTCGGTTTCAGATCTTCCACTCAGGATAGTGGTGGTCATATCATCATGCAGGAGCCTCAGCATAGTGACAAACTTCAACAGGCAGCCAAGGGATTGGAGGATGGTCCACAGAGCTTCACAATTTGAGGAATCGAACATCTTAGTCAGGTCAATGAAGGTAAGGAATAGTTCTTGATTTTGCTCCTGACATTTTTCTTGGATCTGCCTGGCAACAAAAACAATGTCCCCAGTGTCCCCAGATGGTTGGAAGCTGCACTGGGTTTCTGGAAGGATCTCCTCAGTGACGGGATGAAGGCAGTTCAGGAGGATGTGGGATAGGGATCTTACCTACAGTGATCTTACCTACCCCTGTAGTTCCCACAGTCAGATTTGTCCTACTGTAGTTCCCACAGTCAAATTTGTCCTCCTTCTTGTACATGATCATATGTTCTTGAAATCCCTGGGGATGTCCTCTTTGTCCCAAAGGTGGAGGATAAACTGGTGGAGTCACAATGTGAGCCAGAAGACGCCAGCATGGTAGACCTCTGTGGGTATACCATCTGACCTGCAGGCTTTGATGGTTTTCATTTGTTGGATAGCCCGCTTCAGCTCTCTGATGGTTGCTGGATCACCAAGGGAGTCTACCACAGGGCACTGCAGGGTGGCTTGGATGGTCTCCTCTGATATGGTGGACTCCTGGTTAAGGAGGAGTTCGAAATTCTCCTTCAAACGCAGACGGATGGGGTCATTGTCCTTGAGGAGCTGGGAACCTTCCTGTGATTGGAGGGGTTTTTTTTCCCCCAATGGAGCAGGGTCCATAGGTTGTCTTGGTAGTCTGGAAGAAGTTACGCATGTCATACTGGTTGGCATAGCTCTGGATCACATGCACCTTCTCCACCCACCAGTTGTTCTTCATGTCACAGATGTGTCGCTGGACCTCAGCCTTCAGCTGCTGGTAAACTGATGTTTTTTGCCGAGTTCGTGGATGGATTTGCCAGGTGATGAAGGCTGCATGCTTCTGCTCAAGATCACAAATCTGAGCATCATTGGCGTCGGACATGGGCTGAGGTGGAGTGGGATGGGATGGACTACATCTCTTACCCAAGGGTAAATGCATATTCTCCTCTAGATTGGCTGATCTTGTTCGGTGGGCTTTAAACTAGCTTAGTCATAGGAAGAGGCCACCCAAGGAGGAAGGGATGTTTTGCCAACTAGCAAGGTGACAAGAGAAACAGAAACCCAGGTAAGCAGCAACAGGCACACCAGTCCTGGGAGCAGGGGGTAGGTACATGCACTCTCAGGAGGCCTCACATGTCTGTACATTAATGCACGTAGTATGGGGGGCAAGCAGGAGGAATTTTGCCTTCTGATTGCAGGGAAAAATCCAGACTGAGTGGTGCTCACAGAGACCTGGTGGGATCCTACCCATGACTGGGTGGTGGGTATTCAGGCATACACACACTATATAGAAGGGACAGGACTGGGAGGAAAGATGGGGGGGCAGGGGTCACCCTCTATGTCAAAGAGCAACTCACATCATCAAGAATTAGCCTTGGGGCGGAGGAAGGATAGGCAGAGGCAGTATGGGTCAAACTTCAAGGGGGGCAAGGTGAAAGGGATCTTACACTGAGTGTCTACTATAGACCACCCTGCCAAGGGGTTGAGATGGACCAGGATTTCTCAGTACGGTTTATGGAGGCAGTTGGGTCTAGGATGTTGTTGTCGCGGGGGACCTAAACTACCCAGATATCTGCTGGGAGGAGCAGTCAGCCAGGTCTGACCATTTGCATAGGTTCCTAGCTGAAATACAAGACCTCCACCTTATCCAGGAGGTGCACAGCCCCACTAGGGGAGATGCCTTGCTGGACCTGGTCTTGGCCACTAGCGATGACCTGGTGAGGGAACTGCAGGTCCTTGACCACCTGGGTGACAGTGATCATCGCCTGCTGGAATTCACCATCCAATGCAGGGTGTTGAGGGCTTATACCAAGACTAAAGCCCCTGACTTCAGAAGGGCCAACTTCAACGAATTTAGGAGATTAGTGGGGGAGGCGCTGAGGACCCAAAAGGTAGAGGAGATGGGAATCCATGAGGGATGGTCGTATCTTAAGGGGATGATCCTCCAGGCTCAGAGTGTGACAATCCCTGAGAGAAAGAAGTGGGTTAAGAGTGCTCTGAAGCCCCCTTGGCTCAGCAAAGGCATTTGAGAATGCCTGAGGGCCAGCAGGGAGGCATACACCCGGTGGAAGGGAACACTTCTCCTTGGCCAATGAGTGTAGGATGGCCATTAGGAAGGCCAAGGTGGGGGTGGAGCTCAGGCTAGCAACCAGGATTACGGACAACAAAAAGTCCTTCTTCAAATACATTGGGAGGAAGAAGTGGGCACCAGGTAATGTACGGCCCCTGTTAGACTCAAATGGTAAGCTTGTGGCTACGCCAGATGAGAAAGCCGAAATTTTAACAAGTTCTTCGCCTCTGTTTTCTTAGACAGGGAACAGGACAACTCTCCCACTACAGGTAGGGGTAATCTTAAGGATAACACTGTCAGGCCTCAGGTCTGCACAGAAGTAGTTATGGATCTTCTGGAAGGGCTGGATGTTTTCAAACCTGCAGGACCTGATGCCCTCTACCCACGGGAGCTGGAGGGGGTCATTGCTGTGCCCCTGACCCGGCTGTACGAGCGATTGTGGTCTATGGGCCAAGTGCCCGGAGATTGGAAACTAGCTAATGTCATCCCCATCTATAAGAAAGGGAGGAAGGAGGACCCAGGAAACTATAGGCCCATAAGCCTCACATCGGTCTTGGGGAAAATCCTTGAAAAAATCCTTAAGGAGCGCATTTGTGAAGGGCCAGCAGGGGAGATCAGGCCCAGGGGAAATCAACATGGGGTCATCAAAGGCAGGTCCTGCCTGACCAACCTGATGGCCTTTTATGACCAGGTAACTAAATCCCTGGATGATGGTGTCACTGTGGGCGTGGTCTTTCTGGACTTTAAGAAGGCCTTTGACACTGTCTCTCACCCCATTCTCATTAACAAACTGAGCGACTGTGGCATTGATGCCTACACAGTTGGATGGGTCAAAAATTGGCTGATGGGGCATACCCAGAGAGTGGCAGTGGGCAGGTCGTACTCAACCTGGTGGGATGTGAACAGTGGGGTCCCCCAGGGCTCGATCCTGTTCAACATCTTCATCAGCGACTTGGACGAGGGGGTGGAAAACATGTTGTCCAAGTTTGCCGATGACACCAAGATGTGGGGAGAGGTAGGCATGCTCAAAGAGAGAGAGAGGCTGCAATTAGACTTAGACAGACTACAGAAGTGGGCGGATGGTAATAGGATGGGCTTCAATGTAGATAAATAAAGGATGCTGCACCTGGGGAGAAGGAATCCACAGCATACATGCAAGCTGGGGAGCTCCCCCCTTGTGAGCACAGAGGCAGAAAGAGATCTCGGAGTCATTACTGACTCCAAGATGAACATGAGCTGCCAATGCCAGACCGCAGCCAGCAAAGCCAACCGCACCTTATCATGCATCCAAAGATGCATCTCAAGCTGGTCCAGAGAGGTGATACTCCCCCTCTACGGGACATTTGGTCCGGCCTCAATTGGAGTACTGCGTCCAGTTCTGGGCACCGCACTTTGAGAAGGATGTGGCCTGCCTTGAGAGTGTTCAGAGGAGGGCCACCCGCTTGGTTGGAGGGCAACAGGGCAGCCCCTATGAGGAGAGGCAAAGGGACCTGAACCTGTTCAGCCTCAGCAAGTGGAGGCTGAGGGGAGATTTGGTGGCTGTCTACAAACTCATTAGGGGAGATCAGCAGCAAATAGGAAGAGCCCTATTCTCCCCAGCAGCACCTGGGTTGACGAGGAACAATGACCAGAAGCTGCTAGAGAATAGGTTCAGGTTAGAGATTAGGAGCCACTATTTCACCATTAGGGTAGCTAGGATCTGGAACCAACTTCCTAGGGAAGTGGTCCTCACTCCTACCTTGGGTAAATTCAAAAAGAGGTTGGATGAACACCTGTCTGGGGTCATGTGATCCCAGCATGTGCTCCAACCAGTGGCAGGGGGTTAGACTAGATGATCTATTCAGGTCCTTTCTGACCCCTAACTACTATGAAACCCATCCTGGTTCCATCACAATGAGAACCCAATAATCTGGGTGCAGGCATCTTGAACAGTGGACTTGAGTTGCTCCCAGTGTGCCCAAATGGAGATGTCATCAACAATAGGGACTTGCTCAAGTGTACTATACAACTGGTCCTGGAACTCCTCCTGCTGTCCAGGGTCCTTCAGAGCTGTGATATTCATCCATGTCCAGGAGGCCTTCTGGGCCTTCCGGTGTTTTGATGCCAGGTTGTTTATCACTGAGCGCACAAGTTGGTGGTCTGTCCAGCAGTCTTCAGGTTCCTTCATAGCCCTTGTGACAAGCATGTCCCTCAGGTCTCTACCTCAGACGATTACGTAATCCAAGAGGTGCCAGTGCTCTGACCTCAGATGCCTCCACATGGTCTTGTACTGGTCTTTCTGGTGGAAGACTGTGTTAGTCATGATCAGGCCACGTTGAGCACATTTGTTCAGGAACAATATACTACACAACATACGTAAAAACAGTATGCAAGGTAATAATAGAGGGAGAAAGTAAAGCACATACACCTGATTTCACAGCGCAAATTTTGAGGAAACAGAGTATACAGGATTTCTTTGAAGAGTTCATGGGCCTAGTAACTGCCAATTCTTTACATCAGGATGGAGGGTTTCATGCAGAGGTATAATATACGGAGGGTAGGGGTAGAGGTTCTGAAGGATCAGAGGAAATTGATGCAAATGGTAAAAGAAAGAGATAGGATGGCACTGGTGGGAAAATTCCAGAAGGGCAAGTGAACAAGGTGTGGGGAGTGGTGGGAGGTAAACAACTAAAAGGTGAACATGCTGTCCTAGTGGGGATTGTTGTAAGAAATATCTTGCTGGTGAGAGAGATCCAACACAGATGAACCCAATGAGTTAATCAAGGTGCCTAAGGGAAAAGGGCAGGGAAAAAAATGGTGGATGTGTTTTGGGAGTGTACATATGCAAAGGGAGTGTTTAAAAGGGTCCACTACTTTTGAGTGTCACCAAAATAAACCGTTAACACAAGATGGTACTGTTTGGACTCATACCAAAGGGACTGGAAGAAACATTATAAAGGATTTTATTAACTTGTTGAAACTCACGTATGGAAAGTAAGAAATCTCTGGATTGTTTAAGGGGTTGGCTCTCATTGAAAGAGAGTGCCTGAAGCTTGAGCTAAAATACATCAATTGGGACAAGGAAGAGGTTGGAGAGGATAAGGTGGAGAATAAGCAGAGAGAAAAGGACCAGACATACTTGTTTTACTGAACCAAAAGAGAGACCGATGGGAGGGGCAGAGTTTCAAGTGGTTACTAAGGTAACAGTTTGTTTGTCCAAGGGGGTCTGTATGAAGAAAAAGATTTCTGCAAGGGTTTATTTTTTTGTGGGAAGCTGATGCATGTTGTTTAAGGGTTTAATATATGTAGTTGTATATTTTTAATATGTAGTTGTTTCTGTGCTATGAAGTTTTGGTAAAACAAGAATATTCAATATGTGTATTTTTGGAAGTGCAGGAAAAGTGCATTTTTAATATTTTTTTTTAAACAAAGATTCCATTAGTATGTTTGTCCAATATGGGCCATATGTCTTATAGTCATGATAAGTGTCAGTTGCATTTAATCAGCTTCATAGCTGGTTTCCATTACTGAGCACTTGCCGCTTTTGGCAGCAGTTTGATAGACAATACATCCGAGTGAGATTTTCTTGTATGGATGCTGAAGATGAGGCGCTGCCCCCAACTTATTGGGGGGAAACTCCATTTTGTGTTTGAGGAAATATGGTAATTGCTCTTCCAGTGAAAGCCAGGCTTACACCTCTAACTCCAGAAGGGGCTCATAGACAAGAATACCAGAGACAAACATTGTCTGTATAGCTAGGTCACCTGTTTAGTTTCATTAGCCCCACATGCTGCTTCTGTATTTCACTCCTGGCTTTTACTACTCAGTTGATTTCTGCAGATTCCTTCCTCAGGTACCTAGCTTTCCATGAATTTTGTAAAGACCCAGAGCATTAAATCTGGGCTAAGGATTTCAGTAAGCGACAGGGTGCCCAAGATTCAGACATTACAGTACTTGAGCATACTTAAGGATCTAGCTTCTACCTACCTATTTTAGGTTCCTAGGCACCTTAAAGACAATATGGGCCTCAACTGAAATTAAATACTTTTGGTTTTAATTGAAGTTGAGAATGCTCAGAATATTTAAAAACAAGAAGGAAGCCCAAAAACGGATAACGGATTCCAGAGACTCTTGAAAAATAATTGTTCTAGGTACACAAGTAAAAGTTTAAGCATCCAGCTTTCGGCAGGCATCTTTAGAAATTGGGTTCCTAATTGTACCCTACCGAAAAAAAAGTAATGAGTATAACAGGTTTAATGGTTCATGTGCAAAATACTCTTTCAAAATCATTTCCTTATAGCAATATTGTATATCAGAATATTAGAAAGCAAGGCATTTTTTCACTTTTGGGAGGTATCTGGGATCCTGACAATTTGGGAGTCTTTAATGATTCAGTGGCATATGTCGACAAAGAACCTCAAAATGTGTATCCAATATTAATGCAAATACTTAAAACATAAAAGAGATTCCCTGCAAGAAACAGAAAGTGCAAAAAAATTCCTTAAGAATTCCATATCCAAAGCTCCCAACTGATATAGACTTGGCTAATCTACAGTGTAGCAGCAGCAAAGAGAAGGTATAGCTGACTGATTCTCAACTTCAAACTCAAGGCATGCCTCAGCACTTAGCTTTCACTTATTTTTTAGACTATTGGAAAATAATACAACAATTCTTCTGTTACAAAGAACTCAGAAAGACTATGAAGGGTCAGAATGTTTTGACATTATATATTCCTAATGAAATCTCTGGGTTTATCTTGTGAATGATGTGCAGACGCTGACAATGATCATATTGCAAGTCCCTCTACATACCACTGTTAAAAGGATCTTGTGGCATCCTGGTTAAGAATCACTGGTATAGCTAGAATGCAAGTTTCTATACTTGTGCCCTTCCAGGTTGCTCTGATGTCCTAATCATCCTGGGCAGGCCACCTGCAAATATGAGTACAGCATCTCTCATAAGAAACATGTACAATTCCCATAATGAATCGTGAAAGTTTAGCCAGAGAAGAGACTGCAGTGCATCATGGAAAAGATAGCCCAGCCATAGAGTCAGGCATAGAAAAGAAGAAAAGACATAAAGCATCATGACTGCTCTGAATGACAAAGGTTAATGCCAAACAGACCAGAAATACTTGACTTCAGTAGGACAAACCAAAAATGGTTTTTATTATGGAAAACAATTCTTTACGTCCCTCCCCCCCCCCCCCCCCCCGAGGTTAAAAATAAAATTGCCAACAATGTTCCTTTTTTTGCCTGCAGATTTTAATCTTCAATATCTCCAAGAAAAGGTTAGAGCCATTTTGTCATTTGGTTTCATAATTTTTTACTCAAGTCTAACTTGCTGTGTCAGATTCCAGTGACTACATTATCCATAACTTCACAGGCTAACTAAAAACAAGTCTTCACAATCCTATTCAGCTAGTTTAATTAATAATTGACGTGGCCCCTAAGTTCTACATATTCTCCTCTATCTTAAGCAGCCACTCCAAGACCATCCCCCCCGTTATCTGGACAATGATAGGGGTAAACAATGGCTGTTCAGAAAGCACATCTCCCTATCACAGGCCATTTGTAAATTAGTAGCAAATTTTTAGGTTCCATTTTTCAATACAAAGTTGATATATTCATTTGATTTACTTAGTAAAATCTTCTTGATGTTAACATATATGTTAACAAACTTGGTTTTACAAGGAAACACTTTAAAAATTTTGTTTAAAATATTTGTTTGGTTTTCAGCATAAACTTCTGTGTAATTCCAAAATGAATGTTTCTCCCTATAGTTCCGTACAACTATCATATTCTGATGTTCTGCATCGTGACACTGCAAAGCATTGGAGTCACCAGCTGTTCAAACACTGCAACAGCTAGCTACAGCCTTTTCACAATATGATATATTCTTTTATATATCTTTTTTAATTAAAAAAAGCTCAAACAAATGTAACGAGAAGTCAGAAAGTATACTTTACATTTAGTTTCCTCAGTCATTTAGTGACAACACATTCATCATTATAGAGAAAAGAGAAGTTTGGATTTAAAAATAATTGTATTTTAGATTCAGCTGGCAATGGGATGCCTGTGATTGCAAGACATTAACTCAGTGACCTTTCCATCATTTCCAGCCCTTTAATCCAATGCAATACTATTAGTTATTTATTCATTTGAGTTACTTGCTGCCCTTCCCAATAAAGGCTCAGGGGAGCTTACCATAAAACAAAAGAACACCTTATAAAACAAGAAAATGACAAGAAAACACAACAAGATATTCCAGTTGCCTTTTAAGGTAGTTTACCAGTTTTTATTTTAATTGTGTGTAATGCGTACATCTTTGGTACTTAAAATAAAGGAAGAAAATACCAACCTATTAATAGCAGATGACCGAATCAGTTTGTGCCAATTCATAATAAATTATGAGATATCATAATTATTGTATTTTGTTTATACCAACATATTCTTTATAAACCTACATTAAACATTTCTAAATGATTTGCATGATTTTATTCATATCTTTCTGCAAAATAAGGTTCAGAGCTGATTCACTGTAAACAACTGAAGCATTAAAAAAAAACATCTTAGAAGTAAATTTGTGATGCTGATATGTATAAATTAAAATAAAAATTTAATGGTGCCATGGGGGGCAGAGAGGAACACATTCCAGGTTCAGAAACATTAATATCTATTTTCAACTCTTTTTTTTTTTTTTTTTTTTTTTTTTTTTAAATCACACTCTTTAAAGAGCATTCTTCTTTAAGGTTTTGTTATTTTTAAAAATCTCCTAGAAGCCCAAGATTATGCTAGATTTTTCTTTCCCTGCTCCTTGCAGTGCCTATTCATAAGTAGTAACCATACATAATTAGCCACACAAGAGCTGTTTAAGTGATCTCACCATTCTCAACAGAGTAGCACCAACTAGAGGTAGGTAGCACAACTCCAGAGTTGTTCAGAATTGTGTGTAATAGACTGAGGGGCAAGGATTTTTGTCAGTGACATCTTTTATTGGATCAACTGCATTGTTGGGATACAGTTAGACAAGCTTTCAAATGCAATACATTTATCAGGTAATAACACTGAAACAAGTTATGGAGTAACACAGTAATATGCACTCCATAAGGTACTCTGGTTATTTAGTAGGATGATCATCATATCCTTTAGTTTCCAGAAAATCTCCTAATGTAAGCTTAGTTCATGTTGATCTATGCTTATCTCAAGGGAATAAAGTCCTTCTGCAAACCATTTAATTATTTTATATTAAAAAAAAAAAAAAAAACTGAACCAGGTAGGCTCAAAATGGGAAGCCAGCAGTAACCTGGCTCTTTTGTTAAGAGGGTTTTCTTCAATTATGACTTTAAACCCATCACTTGCTGCAAAGACATTGACTTTGTGCCACCATAAAAATTAAGGCAGGCCAGAAAGAAAGCAAACAGATGTCTTAACCCTTTACCATTCCACAAATGCTTAAATTTTGTGACTGCAGTGACAGAGTCATAATTTGTGCCATCTGTTTGCTTATGGCAAGAGAGTGTGGGAGTTCTGTCACTGCCCACACTCTCTAGCTGCCCACAGCAGGAGCTCCTGAGGCTTCAGGGGCAAATCTTGTGAGACAATGAACCTGGGTACCTCACCCTAATAAGGCACTCATCTGCAAGCAGGGATTCCTCACTTGCAGATGTGCACCCCAAGTTGGGGAGCAACTATATCCCTGCAAGAGATTCTCCTGGCAAATGTCTGCAAGTATTGGGAGGGAAACTGCCACAGAGGTTCCTCCCATCTGTGTTTCCAGGTGCATCCTGGGAGGGTGTGCATATGCCGCTGCCATTCACAGTCTGCAAATGCGGAATGGTAAATGCCTATGGGAGTTACCTTCTTCCGTGCTTGCAGAAAGGTGCTGTGAGAATCCCCCCACACCCCAACACAGGGGAAGTGTCTGCAAGTGTGGGGGGGTTCCCCTGCTTGCAGACATACACTCCAAGTCAGGGCATGGCGCCTAGGTCCATTTTCCTACAAGATGGGCCCCTGAAGCCCCGAAAAGGGCAGTGGCCTGACTTTGTGAGAGAACTGTGATATAGATCAACTCTGCTGCAACACACTATGTCAGTGTTGTTCTTGCTTCAAAGATGACATCTGTTTCAGACAGTGAGTGCACTCAAAGGAACAGGAACTAAAACCAGCTTTACTAGCTAGAGGCCTCAGGTATACTTGACAGTATCTTAAGCTCAGCACTATAGAAGACAACTGAGACAAGTAAGAGAAGAGTATGGATACTGTCACCAAACATTGCCTGGAGAAGAGCAAACAATCTACCAGGTATTGATTGTAGTAAAAAGAAAGCTAAATTGATTGTATAAAAATTATACTGACAATGATACTCTGCCAAAACTTTCAACTGCTTTTCCCAGAACATACACATATGGAAGATAAAACTGGAAGGTTAAAAAGACTTTGAAGGTAGCTACCTTGGCCTAGAGCCAAGGAAAAAAAACAAAACAAACAAAAACAAACAAACAAAAAAACCCTGCTTTTCTACTGAAATGGGTGAAAAATTCAACAACAAACAGAAATTATCAATAGCCCCAGAGGCGATATACACTGGTTTGGGCCAATGGTTGGCAACCTGCAGCTCTCAGTTCTGATCCAACCCACAGAAATCCAACCCAGCATGTATCAGTGACAGAGCTGTGCTTCCCATCCCTTCTGTACACACACACACACACACACACACACACACACACACACACAGGATTTAAATTATCAGTTTGAGTTGAAAAAAAAGCTTAGTTTCAGTAGGGCCAACTACTGAAAAACAAGATTTATCAGACATATCCATTAGCTCTAGTACATAAATTAGAGGTAAAAACATACGTAATATGAAATATTACTCTCCTAGAACAAACACTTAAATGCTATAGTCCATAAGTAACATGTTCAACAATAACTGCTTGATTACTGGAAATGTTTTCTGTTGTTTTACTGGTAATTTTGATGTCTTCTCTAGAAATATTCTTATAACAAACATTTCTTAAACTAGACATAAAATTCAGAAATCCACTGAATAGTGTAACTTTTTTTTTGTGTGGAAGTCATATTGTATTGAATAAAATTTAGTATACAGAGAAATTCATTACCTGGATTAAAAAAAAACCCCAAACAAAACACCATCACAAAAACCATCAATTAATTCAATTACTCTCTCCTCAAGACTAGAGGAAATAACCATACAGGTGTGACTATATCATAAACAACTTGGATAGCAGAACAAAATTGGTAATCATTACCAGAGATCCTGGAAAAATGTGGATTCCGGGTTACTTTTTTTAAATCAGAAAATTTTATTTTTGTTTTCAAATCAGAGAAAACCAGGACCCCCAATTATTGCCGAGTTAATTCACTTATAACTATAAAAACAATTTCTGAGGCCCCTGGCAAACATTAAAATGATTGTGCAAATGGGATTGAGGAACTTTATGCCCAATCCCAGAAAATGACAGAGCTTGCCATGCCAGATGTTCATGATGGGAAGCATGATTTTTGGAATCAGTATAAAATTCCTCAGATGCTAATCACACAACTACAGAGCAGGGAGCCCAGCACTGGGGACCCATTCCCCCCATGAGGTCCTCCAGGCACTAGCACCACTGGGGTACATTGACATGGAAACAGTTCCCCAGTGGTGGGTTGCACTGGGGTGCCTTTTAATGGGAAGAAAGCAGTCTTGGGTCTCAAGTCTGGAACTGGGGATTAGAGATATTAAATGTACAATATCTTTGTGATTTGTTTCCTATTTTATCATGTCAAATTTGCCAAACATGGCTCCAGGGCAAATGGGAATCATGCTATAAATGCAACATCGACCAGGGGACTAAAATTCAGCTACATATTTGGCTTAATATCCATTTCAATATTAACAAAATAAAATGCAATACTGAACTAGACCAGGTAAGAAAATAGAAACGAGAGGAGGCTGTGGTTTAAGTTATGTCTGTGACAGTTGGGACAGTTTTAGGATGTTTAGACATTTTGTTAAAATTTAGAAGTTTTCATTAAAACTTAAGTTATATTAAAAGTGTATATGTATTTCATATCCCTCAGCTTCACAAACTCTTTGCCTTAGTATCTCTAAAGCGTACTATAGTCTTGTTCTTCCCCATACCTATTAAATAGAAGGCAGAAAACAAGCCTTGCTTCTCAGTTTCCACTCTTCATCAGTCTTAAATTGCATGCAACTACAAGGCTTTTTCTTGTAGTCAAACAGAGGATACAAAAGTGTGTGTGGACAATACATCTCAAAGAACACCAGTTATTGATAAACAGACTCTTTTAGCTATTTGTGCACACAAACATTACTGCTGTGTACAGCTCCAAAGCTGTGTGTCCACACACTTTTGCATCCTCAGTCTCTCTGACTTCAAGGAAAACCCTCGTAATCACATGCAATTTAAGACTGAGGCAGGGTGGAAACTGTGCCTTGGAGTTCCCTTAGCAAACAGTGACCAAAGGACTTCTCCATATCTGCCATAGGCTTCCTCAATTGTTTAGTAGTTACTATAGATACATATTAGACTCCAGGTGGCTGCTCTGCAGATGACACTTCTAATGCAACAGAGGTAGTCTGAGCTCTGATGGACTCAGAAGATTGAATCATCTAGAACGATCATGGAGAGAGCTCCAGTTTGGTGGTCTCATAACACTGTTTCATGCAGCCCTGTATCTAGTTAGACAGTCTCTGAACTGTTAATTCTGTGCCTTTGGATTTTTTTAACTGTGAGAATAAACTACTTAATCTGTTTTTAGAAGTATTTTTTCTGTGCAGATAACAGGCCAATATCCTTATTAACACTACTTGACAAAGCAACCTCGGGTCAAAAGGCATATGGCAAAGGGCATACTGGCAAGGTAATCTACAAGCGCAGATAAAATGTGGAGATCACTGAGGGTCTGATGTTTCCGATAGGTCCATAGAGCAACCTTTATTCAGGAGGAAAGCTATGTGAGGGGGGAGTATAGCCTACCACCTTTGAAAATCGTCACCAGGGATCCTGGTTTTCTCTGAGAAAAAAAATTTCTGATTTATAAAAGTAACCCAAAATCCAGTTTTCAACAAAATCTGGGGTTTTTTTTTGTTTGTTTGGGGTTTTTTTTGGGGGTTGGAAATAAATCTTCATGGAATGTGTAGAGGAACAGAGAACATCTTGCCATAGGTTCAAACAGTAACATTACTAGAGAAGCAATTTGAAACCTGACACAGAAGACCTTAGCCATAAGAAATCTGAGTGTGACATAATAATAAAATATAGGACAGTCATGAACTAGTAGTTGATGGGCTGAAGTCACTAGGTGTGCTTTTACTGAATTAACACAAGGTGACTTGACACTCCAACTGGTGGTCTAGAACAAGGAAAGGCAAAATATGGTCCACTGCACCCAAGTCACTGGGAGCACCATGTGATGAAGCTAGGCCAACCTGGCCCCACTCCCTGCTGCCATGTGCAGCTCCCAGAAGTGGCTGAAGCATAGGTCACTGGTGCCTCCTGGCTCTGGGGGGGGTTCCCTCAGCAGCTGATCACTGACCGGGGGGGAAGACCAGCAGCTGATCACCAGCCCTGGAAGTCCTAGCAGCAAACCAGAAGTACTGCCAGAAAAAAACACAGAAATCCCCCCAAGAAGCACTAGGGGCATGACGACACACATACACACACCAGCCAGCAGTCCCCAATCCCTGGCTGGTGAGGGCCAATTTCAGGGGCAGCACACGCCCCTCTGTGCATTGCCTGTGGGCTGAAGTCACATGTCACTAGGTAGCTCTGCCTGTATGGGCCAAGGACACAAGGGCTTACCACCTGCTGCTGCTGCTGCTAACAGTGGAGGCTGGCCACCATGGGGGAAGGTGTGGGGGGCTACCACACAGACACCGCACCATACCCACACACCTTCCCCCAACCCTCACACCCCCCTACAAATCATATCCCCCAGAAGCCCCACACACCCACACCCTCCATGACCCCCCAAGCTTCCCCACACACACCCTATGCACAATATACAAGAGTAAGACTAGTTTCACCTATTTTGCAATCACCTCTATACACACTATGGAAACATTAGGTGTTACATACCAGGGTCTTATCAAGCTAGGGAAATAAGGACTTTACAAGTCAAAGAATGACTGAGCTGATTCCCTACTTCTCCATGTTGTATTAACATAGCCAAGCTTGTCTTTAATTTTAAGTCCTGTATGGGAAGCCATTCTCCCTTCCTCTCGGGGACCAGAAACAACCAGTATTGAAAATTAAAACCAAAAAAAAAAAAATTACCCTCCCCCCCCATACCCTTCTCCTGAAATATCGGAAATTCAGTTGTCCCCAGAACCAACAAGGAGTGAACTTGCCAAAGCATGCTTCCACACGAAGGGTTCCTGAAAAGGGGTGGGGTAAGTAGAGACCAGACCTGGACAGCATAAGCATTGGTTGCTATATTCAGGAACGGTTTCTGCAGTTCTATTCCAGCCCAAATGTGGTAGAAATGGTCTTGACAGTAATGGAAGGAAGACAAAGAAGGTGGCTATGTCTACCTTTCCAGCAGTATTAAAACTTCCTCTGTACCAGAATTATCACAGTACAAGGCGATACAAGGGGCAGAGAATGACTTGCATCTGTGAAACCTCAGACCTAAATATTAGGCGGCTTTGGTAGGCAATATTGTTCAGCAGATAAAGGCCTATGAAAAATTGGTTGCGTTTGTGATGGAGTGCGGTTCCGCACATACAGCTAGTACTGTTCTCCATTCCTAGGAATACAGAAAAAGATACTAAGAGTGCAGGGCTACCAGAGTCCTTTAACAAAGAAAATACCTGTCCTATAAGTTCCCAGTTTAGAATCCAGAAAACAGAAGTCTACTGTCATCTAGACTTCTTTTAGGCGATAGCCTTGGAACCATGAGAGCCTGCTCATGACTACCATGGTGGCCATCAAGTGAAAAGCAGTGTCCAAGGTATCAAAAGCAGCCTGCAGCTAAGTCATGCCACTTACCTGACTCTCCAAAATCAAATAAAGAATGGAGTTCTATGAACCTTGGAAAGGTCCTCTGTCATCATAGCAATAGGCCTGAAAACCTTGAAATCATAGTGAATAGGGAGGTCTCAAAAAAACTTATAATTCAAAAGTAAAAGCTAACAAAGGAATAAGTCTTTTCCTACAAACAAGTTTACCCTCCTTCCCCCAATACCCCCCCCTGGTTTTTTTTTGGTTTTTTTTTTTTTGTTTGTTTGTTTTTTTTAAATACACACACACACACACAATATTCATTCTCCTTTAAGGAGACTAGCTTCCTTTCCACTAACTCAGCGGTGGGCAAAATATGGCCTGCAAACTGGATCCAACTGACAGGTCCCTCAGTCCTGCCTGGCTGAGGCACCACCTGGCCATGGCATGTCTTGCAGCTCCCTGGGCACGTGACAGGGCTGGGATGGCTCCTAGCCACCATTGCCACTAGCCTCAGCAGGGAGCAGCATGTACAGCCCTGGCAGGGACTAGCATACGCAGCCCTGATCCTGGATGCCCCGCACCACCTCTGGGCTCACCCATCTGAGATGAGCAGCAGCAGCCCAGAACAAACTGCTGCTCAGAGCAAGGCAAAAGTCCCCCCCGGTACTTCCTGGTGCAATCACCCAGAAAAATAAGATCTCTTTCAGACAGCTGATAGTTTTGTAATTATATTCCATAAAAAGTATTTATTTCAATTAAAAATACATTTTGATGGAAAATGTAGTCTTAGGAATATTATGGTTATAAAAGATATTTGATGAGATTTCTATGCGCATACATATTCAAACTAAAAACAGTCTTTGTTGAAGGATTTTAAATACTATCATTATATGGGTGGGTACAGGCAACTTTCCCCAAAACCACCTGGAACAGCATGAGGCAGAAACCAAACCTATACCTAGGTCCCGGTAAAATGTTTCAAATTGTAAGGATTTCTTCTTTTCCAAAAGATACAGATGAGAAGCAGACAATGTAGACCACACAGAATATAATACTGCATGTCTATAGCAGCTCAAGCTGATTTCAAATGGTTAGTGTAAATTGGACACTTAAACAATACTCATCATCCATATGAAACATGTCCACCCATTTCCATTTAGCCACAGATTTGTCTTTTAAAAAAACATTTGATGATTGAATGTCCTTATGCAGCATCAGCTTATAGATTAGTCTTTCCTTTAGAGAGGGACTTCTTGACTGTCAGCCAAGGTTTTTTCACTTTCTGGGGAATTTTTAATTGAAGACTGACTTTGTGGAAGGCTCTGCCCTTTTTTTCCATAGTTTGTACTTTGGCTGATATCTGAGGAAGCCTCACAACAGAAAATGAAGTGTGTTCAGGATGTCTACATATGCCGAGTCCTGTCAGCAGAAACCCAGCAGGCTTCAGCAAAAATCATAAAGAAAGCATGCAACCAAAATTATGACAGCTTTTCTTTACTTATTTTTCTGAGCCTTACCATCCTTTTGTTTTTGTCCTTGGATTGCGAAGCCTTCAAGCAAAGTATTGTCCAAAGCTGATCTGTAGCCTTCCTGCAGCACAATCATCTTTCCTGTATATTAGGGAAGTTGCATTGTTCCTCCCTGGTCCCAGAAAAGTTTGAGTCCCATTTCCTTAGACCAAGAATGGAAGGAGCATATTCCTCTGTAACTTTATTTCCTCCTTTTCTCCTGAGCATTCCTCCCTGCAAAAGGATCCCACTAGTGCTTCAGGGTGTTTTTGATTAATATCCCGTGCAGCTCATTTTATTAACCATTCTGTGCAGTCCTAACATTGGGTTGACATGTCTTGTCAGCTCATGCTATATCAGAACCCAACTGGTAATTCATGGGAAAAACTGAATTTACATCCTCACAACAAAGAAATTCTCAAGTGGGGAGGAAAAAAAAATTATATGAAATGCAAAATATACATGTGAAAACAGATGCGATTTCCTAAGTTCTTAAGCAATTCCACTGATTATTTACACAAGATTTCGTAGTTCCCAGAAGGGCACGTGTATTCAGCCTTGGGCATTTATATATTATATAAAATATAATAAAATTATATGTCATATATATTGTTTAGGGGAAAGGTTAATATTGGAAAGGAACAGTTATTAAAAGAAAACTCAAATGGATAAGATGCATTTGAGAGGCATGCTTTGCCCCTCAGATGCATTTTTATAAATACCCTAGAGACTATATGCATAAAAAAAATCCTAAGAAAAATTAGTAGGTAGTGATTTGAAAATCTACATTTCCCACACAGCAAATGGAGTCATTCTATCTATGTACCTCAAAACATGTCTCTATTAGAAATTCTGGTTAAGGAAAGCAAACACCTGTAGGACAGTGAGATGAGAGACCTAATCATAATTATTAATAATGTATTAAGATGCATATTGGCACTTTAAAATGAAAATTTTCTATACAAAATTTTAGTGAAATTAGATCATTCCATATAGAATATTCATTTCTGATCCTAAATATTTTAGTGCAAAACTGGTTTCGCTAAGCCCGTTAAGCATTTAGATAAGAAATGTGTCCAGAACTATGCATTTGCTGATATTATAGCATGTACTGATAGGGCATGTATCAACCCAGTATTACTACAGGAATACTTGAAAATGAATGCTAGTTAACCTAATAGGATAGTAGAATAAGAGCATCAAACAGACACATGCTTACTGGGGTGGGGGGAGGAGGAGAAAAGGAGTGGAAAATAGAATCCTGGAAGATTATAACCTACTTACTTCTCACACAAATAATCATTTTTACCCAATTAGAGCAGATGCTTTGTATTTATACTACACACAATGGCACTGCAACAAGCTATTAGCCTGAAGGTCTCAAGATTATTGCTTGCATTATGTGAAAAACAAACACAGAATGTGGCTGCAGGTATCTGACAAACTTCGATGATATTATTTAGAAGGTTCAATGTAAAGCCTAGAATTAGGGGGACACAAAGAATAATTTAGATAATGGGTTTGAGCTTACTCTTGTTTTCACCCTTTCCGGCTATTTCTTTTTGATAATTTTTAAGTCTTTGTGATGCTTTTTTAATGTTTACTTTGGCAAGATCTTTGATCATGTATTATTACATAGACTGTAACGTATCTGATAATTAGTTTGATCCCTGATGACCTGTTAATTTTGAAGATTAAATGCTATACATCTAGAACATTTTTGGACAAATACTACTTCTATTAAGGCTTATGCTATTTCCAGTATCACTAGCTGTTCTAGTGCCCCTGTGGTTGACTATCATCTGTCATGAGTGTAGCCAACTACGACACATCCACACATGCAAGCACGTGTGCTTGCAGCAGCTCAAGTAGAAGCAGTGCAAATTTGAGCTGGGGCTTTTTGCTTCAGCGCACATGCACTTTGTTGTGGAGCAAATTGTGCCACTTGGGGCAAAATAACCCTGCCTGGCTACTCCTGGATCTGCAGCCAGGGGGAGCTAGAGCCTGGGACCAGCACCTGTGCTGTTCCCAGCAATATAAAAAGCCACCCTGGCAAGTATCTCAGGGCTATTAGCTTTCAGGAGCTTCTGGGGCCTGGCCAGTTGGTACATAGGGACACTACCCCTTGTGCCAGCTGGACTACTGAAGCAGCCCTGAGAGTTCCCTGCATCCTCTACCCACTGCAGCAGTCTGACAGTCAGGGCTGCTGCCTGGCTCTGACCTGCTGCACACCTGCCACACCCAGATGGGGACTGCACAGCCAGTAGAGACATCTGCCCCTCTGGGCCAGCTGCCAGTGGATTGTGGTTGCAAGGTTGGCCTCTGTGCAGCTCTACTGCCATGCGTGCCCCCTGCCTGGCCATCTGGGCAGCTATTGCCTGGAAGATGTTCTGGGTGTGGTGACCTGCTTTGAACTGTCAAAGCATGTCCTCCTGGCCCCATTTGGCCACGAGGTCAGCCACAGCCAGCTGGGTTCAAGGTGCCAGCTCTAAGCAAGTAGGGTCCTATCACTGGCCTCCCTAGCAGAAATTCTGGTGTTCCCTATTGGAAAACTGAAAAATCCCTGATAAAAAAAAATCCCAGTCACTCTGTAAAATACCGCCAAATCCATGATCTTCCACAAGTAAAACAAAAGACGATGAGAGAGAGAAACCAGTTGGACAATGGTTTATTGATACATCTTATAGTGTTAAAGTAGGTCTCTTATCATGCCAATAATTGTGAACTCTAGATACATTTCATGAATTCATGAATGCATATTTTGCTGCCCGCCCACAGGTTACAGCCCCCCCCACCCAACAGGGGGCTATCCCCCACCCTGCAAGGCCCAAACTCCTGCTCCCAGCCCCCCAATT
>NW_005841926.1:400908-410282 GCF_000455745.1 Alligator sinensis
GGGAATGGGGCCAGCCAAAGCAGGGGTCGGTGTCCCCCCACCATGGTCCCCTTCCCCCTGACCCCTTACTTACCGTCACTGGAGCCCTGGTGCTGAAACATGCCACCTGGCTGGCCACATGTTTCAGCACCAGGGCGAAGGGCCAACCATAGACACACTCTGGCAGCCAGAGCATCTGTGGAAGACCCAGCCTCCGGTTGCCTCAGGGCAAGGTCCAGGACCATGCCCTGGCCTGCTTTTTTAAAAAGTTCCAATTTTTTTAGACTCCTGGATATCCAGGGGTCTAATTTTCTCCCCACGCTGCAAGTTTGCAGCACAGGCAACATTTTTTCTGTTCCTGCACATGCTTGTTGCCCCACCTCAAAGGGGTTTGAGGCGGGGCAAGATGCACATGCGTGCTCATCTGGACACGTCCCTACTGTACTAGATTCAGTTAACCCTGCTTTGACACAGGTTTTAGGTAGGCCTTGTTCAGACACTCATCCTGTGCAGACTTCATATTCCCCAATTCTTTCCCTTGGAACCTTCAGACCAGCCCCCCCAGCTATTCTGAGCACTCAATTGCTTATACATGTCCCTCAGGACAACCTTGCTAGGGACTGAGCTTTTCAACTCTTTTGGGGAGAAGGGGACAAGCTAAGACATTAGCAAAACACTTATTTTACTGCTAGTGGGGGGGGTGTGTGTTTAAAACATGCACACACACACACACACACACTGAACTAAAAATTTAAAAAAATCACCCAATTCCCCGAGGTATACATAGACAGTAAGGCTGTGCAAGCTTCAGATCACTATTCAGATTTGGATGATAAGAAAGGTGAATCTACAAATCCAATTAAAAAAAAAAAAAAAAAGATTCGCTGGAAGCTTTAGGCTTTCCAAATCAATTCAAAAGTGATTCAGAAATGCAGCTATAGAGTATAATGGGGAAATCAATGAAATATCTATAACTCTGTTGTCTTTTGGCTGATTCAGGTGAAACTTGCAGGAATGGTAGCCTCTGCTGAGAGCATGATGCATGCCAAGTTTCAAGGCGATAGGTACAGGAGTTTGGGGGAAACTGCACCTCAAGCTGCAGACAAGCAAAACTCATAACGGGTGACACTGTGTGTTAAGGCACAGCAGGGTAAAAGCTGCAGGCCTGCTAGCCCTTGCTGAGGCCATGAAGTCTGCCAGCTTTCAAGGAGATCGATGCAGGGGATTCTAGGACCCTACACCTCTGGCTGCTGAAAGGCAAAAACTCGTGTCATGGGTGCTTGTGCAACTATGTCCATCTTGGGGTTCGGGACTACAGGCATCCATGCAGTTGTCACCCCCCTGTGCCTTAACACACAGTGCCACCTATGTCATGAATTTTGCTTTCAGGACTTTTGAGGTGCAGTTTCCCAGAAACCCCTCCACCTATCACTTTGAAACTTGTCATGTGTCATACTCTCAGCAGAGGCTACCACCCCTGCAAGTTTCATCTGAATTAGCCAAAGGACAAAGTTATAGATACTTCATTGATTCTCCATTATACTCTATGGCCAAATCTCCAAAATCGGATCAGAATTTTCTGAAGCAATTTGGCAGAATCAAAATTGGAAAAACGATTTGGATCTCCCAATTAAATCTCTGGCATCTGAATCAGCCAAATCTGAATGCAAATCGAAGTCCCCTATTCACATAGACCTAATAGATATTTATCTTCCATAACAGTGCCCCTTAACTAAAAAGTTAGGATCTTACATTTTATTCTCTTCATCTTTCATAGATCCTTTATACTTCATAAGTAATACAAAGTTTGTGTTTCTTCATTTCAATATGTAATCTGGTTAATGTTTTCCCTCCCTTTTTTTCTCGTTGGAATTCCACGTAATACAGGCTCACTATCTTCTGAATATATCTATTTACCTTAAGTGGCAGTGAACTGCTTCTGTGTTTTGGGAAAGTGTTGTTAAATGCAGGCATTGACCCTAAACGCAACCTCCAGAATATGAAATCCAAACTCACATATGAGGAAATGTTATCTCCCAAAATGAAGCAGTCATTCAGAATCAGTGCTTCTCATTAATAGTCCTCTCTGGGATGACCCACAACCTTCACTGCTAGGGCACAGAGAAGAGTAGTTAGCAGTGTTGGTCTGAAATGAGACACAGGTTTCCCTTGATTTGTGTGGTACATGTGTTCCTGGAGAAAACCACATAAATTGAAATCACATAAAGCAAACCCACTTTATAAATGTAACAGAGATAGGTTTCCATGTTGATTGCTGCCAGGGCTGCTCCAGCACAGGCTGGTGAGAGTGCAGACAAGCAGAGCCCTAGGCGGTACGGGGCACAGCCTTCAGTCACAGCATTCACCCCAGCCCCGGTAGCAGTGGTTCTGGGAGATGCCAGCACCAGCTGCCTGCAGCAACTGGGCTGTGGCCATCTCTACTCACCTCAGCTCCTGCTGCAGCTGTCCCAAGAGCAGCCAATGTCAGCTCCCTGTAGCCACTGGGCTGCACTGTGCCTTGGACCATGCTCCCAGGACCACTCCAGCATGGGCTGGGGTGAATGCAGAGAAGTAGAGTCCCGGGCAGTGCAGGACGTGTCACTCACCCCAGCCCTGGCCGCAGTGGCACCAGGAGCTGCCGGGACCACCTGCCTCCACCAGGTCACAGTGAAGCCCAGCAACTACAGGGAGTTGGCATTGCCCACTCATGGGGCAGTGCAGCAGGAGTTGGGGTGAGTGGAAACAGAGAGAGCCTGGGGTGGGGGGTTGAGGCATGGTGCAGCCCAGCAGCTACAGGCAGCTGGTGCTAGCCACTCCCAGGGCCACTGCAGCCAGGGCTGGAGTAAGGGGGGCAATGGTCCTTTCCTCCCCCCCCCCCCCCCCCCCCCCCTTCCCTGGTGGGGGGGGGGGGAAGAAAAGAGGGGCATCTATGCTGATCACATAAGAGTGAATTCACCTCGCATGTTACAAATTATGGGTCTAAATACACTCAAGCATAAGAGCAAGTTTGCACATAAAAGAACCCGCATAAATTGATACTGAGTAAGGGGGGCAATGGTCCTTTCCTCCCCCCCCCCCCCCCCCCCCCCCTTCCCTGGTGGGGGGGGGGGGAAGAAAAGAGGGGCATCTATGCTGATCACATAAGAGTGAATTCACCTCGCATGTTACAAATTATGGGTCTAAATACACTCAAGCATAAGAGCAAGTTTGCACATAAAAGAACCCGCATAAATTGATACTGTCATATCTGATGAAGTAGGTTGTCAAAAAAAAAAAAAAAGTTATTCATCTCTGAACCACTTAGTTTCTGAAGATGCCAGCCTGCCCCGTCTTCTGCTGGTAGGAGATAGGACAGTGTCTGGAACAGATTGGCCTCAACCCCAAGCAGGTATTTCAACACAGAATATAAGATGGCAGATATAGAATCACATCTCCACCAGTCATTATAATGGGAGCTAAAGACTGACGAACAAATATGATTGTTAGTCTGCTCCAACAAAACTCTAGAAAGTATAGAAATGTTTCAAGGTTTAACTTTGTTCTTTACCTTGAAGAGCTGTATTTAGAACTCATTTCAAGAATAGACTTTAGAACAATGCTGCTTAGTTTGTGGCCCAGTTGGCTGGTGCCAAGTCCACCTGCAGGCTGGATTGGTCTGTAGGCCTGATCTGGCACAATCCAGCTGGCCTATTACCACATGCCATTTAGCCCTGGCCAAGCTGGCCCTGCACATAGATCTTGGAAGTTTGACAGTGGGGAAGCCACAGCAGTGTTAATCGCCATTCCGCCCCCACACACACACGGCCGGGGGGGGGGGCAGATTACATGCATCTGAGCTGGGGGAGTGAGAAACCTACTCCTGCTCCAACAAAATCTTGAATAGTGATTTCCCAGGTTAATGGGGAAAGATTAAGGCATATGAAAGATTTTCTTTTAATACCCAGGATAGGAAGTTAAAAGAACCATGAACATGAAACAATAGTTTAACTCCTGCTTTAATTATTAGCAGAGATCCTGGTTCTCTCTGAAAACTAAATCCAGTTTTCAGATATAAAAAAAAATTTTTAAACATGGAAAATTGTGGATTTTGGGTTACTTTTTTTTTTTAATATATATGAAAACTGGGGATTTTTTTTTTTTAATAAATCAGAGACAACCAGGATCCCTGATTAGTGCAATGTATCCTTAGCTATGGATGCATTACCAAAAACAAACACACACAAGCACTGTATTTTGTTAAACATTTTCTAGGGGCTGTCCTTAAAACGGTTCTAAATTTTGCTTTATTTTGAAAAGCCGCAAGCTAGAACTTGCAATATTTTAGTGTTTTGCATTCCTTTCAGTCCAATTTTCTAGCTAGTTCCTACCAGCAGTAATGCCATATTTGATACCTTGAAAAGGTGTGACTGGATAGTAAGACACTGAAGGCCTGTAACTTATGCAATGAATAGCCAAACCAAGGAACAGAAGCTTTTTATTCTTACTGAGAAAATGAATTGTATTTGAACCGCCTTAGTGCAAGTGTAACAGTACAACACAACTCAACTTCCTGACATATAGTACTTGATTTATTAAGTCAATTGATTCATACCCTGCAGCAGCTATTGACAACAAATGTCAGTTAATTGTTTATCTCCCTCTGTTGCCACAGTGGCAAAATACTGACAGAGGGTACCTTCTAATAACATTGCCTTCCCCTCTGTAGCAGGGGTGCCCGATTACAGATTCCGGGATGATAAAAATCTAGTAGCTTTCTACCCTTTTGTTTTCTGGAGAACCTACACCTCAGAAGTGAGTGCAAACGTACTGATTATTCTTTGAAATACATTTGCACTCCACTTTCAGTCTTCCAGAGTCATCTGACCAACTTTTAACCTTTATTATATGAATAGCTGGGGTAGCACATCTATTTTTCTGTCCTCCAGGTAGCATTAATAAGCAAAATCATAAAACAGACAGCATATATAAAATTACCAAAGGTCCAGAAAGAAGAGAGATTGCTCTTAAAATGAAAACAGGCATTTATTGTACACAAGTACCTTCCCAACTTTCAAGCATGCCCTGCATTGGTATTTTGCACACCAAACAACATAATGGCTATGGATAAACAGCACTACATAGATATTAGAAAGCCTTATAAAGCAAGTCTCACTGACCTAGTAGTGGATCATGAAGTCATACATACACACACCCCAGTATTTTTCCTTTCTGCCACTGCCACAACATTTGAAATTAGCCAACTGACTTTTGTTCTTGTGTAGCTCAAAATCTCTGGCTCCTTAACAGGCTACTTCACAACTTTCTATGAGGTTGTAAATATCCCCATGACATGCATCCACTGACCAGGAGCTGAAATTTTTACCTCCCATCTAAAAACCATTTTCAAACAATAATTTCATACCATTAATTGTATTTGTCATCATAATTGCTTCCCAGTCTAATTCTTGGCATGAACAAATCATTACATAATGATGCCACCTTAAAACAAGAAGTACTTCTGAGCAACATAAACCTGCTGCTGTGAACAGGTTTTTAAAAGAAAGTATACAAGCCATAATGGATAGAAGTCTTAGTTCAAGGCATCTGACTGAAGTCTGCTTCATTCTGGGTTTTGAATTCTAACAGGAGTCTTTTAAAAGTTCCTCACATCATTCTTTCCTACAGTCAAATACATGTATAATTTGAAAGTGACCTCAGAGAAATGGTCTAGTCAAACCCTTTGCACTGATGCAAGTTTAAATTTACCTAGATCAGTCAAACAAAATGTCTGTTTACTAGGGCTACGCGAAATTTTGCCGCCAGTTTTGTTTTGATGTTTTGACTTGTTTCGAGATCGAAACAGCAAAATCGAAACGAAACAGATATCCTCAAAACCAGCCTCGAAACAAAACAAGGCAAGTCGAAATGTTTGGATGAAACTTGCAGGAATGGTAGCCCCTTCTAAAGGCAGGAAGTCTACTTAGTTCCAAGATGGGCGTAAGGGGTTCAGGGAAACAGCACCCCAAAGTCTTGAAAGTAAAACTCATGTCACGTGTATGTGTTAAGCTACAGCAGGGTCAAAACTGCAGACATGCTAGCCCCTGCTGAGGCAATAAAGCCTACCAGCTGTCAGGCTGCCTGCACGCGCGCACGCGCACGAGTTCTGCTTTTCTACAGCTTGAGGTACAGTATCCCCCAAACCCCTGCACCTAGCTCCTTGAAACTTGGCAGGCTTTGTGGCCTCAGCAGGGGCTACCATGCCTGAAGTTTTGACTCTGCTGTGGCTTAACACATACACATGACACGAGTTTTGCTTTCAAGATTTTGGGGTGCCATTTCCCCAAACCCCCTATACCCATCTCCTTGAAACTTGTCAGGCTTTATGCCCTCAGAAGGGGCTACTATTCCTGCAAGTTTCATCCAAACCAGGCCAGAAATGACAAAGTTATAGGCGGTTTTGATCTTCCCCATTATATCCCATGGACGAAACATCAAAACAGTTCCACAGTTTCGATGGAATGGAACAGAACAGCTGTTTCAAATCGAAACAAAATTCGAAACGGAACATTGCCGTTTTGCACAGCCCTGTTACCCTATTCTTAATCTCCAATGAAGGCAATTCTACATCTGTAGACTGAGCCAGCATTTAGCTACTGTAACACCAAGAAAGTGCTAACACCCAAGTTAAGTATTCTTTACTGCAGGTTGATCCACGTTTCTTCTTTCTTGCAGCAGTAATGGAAGACAGCTGTTCGTCTATAAAAATTTTACAACAGAGCTGTCCAGCTTCTTGGCCACTGGGGTCACATGCTGTTGTGCCAGCTGCAGTCCTAGAGAATATGAAGCACAAGCATCCCCCCCTTAACCCCTCCTCCTTTCATATTGTTAGTTTAACACACTCCCCACCGCCACAGCACAAACAGCCCAGGTTTTCTCCCACCCCACTACACCTTTCCCCTCATAGGTAGCCCAGCTCCTTTTACAGCGCACAGCATGAGCAGCTCAGCAACCTTCCCTGCTATACACAGGGATCCTGGCCCTTCCTGCTGTAGTGTTCCATTTTCCTACAGAAGTGGCACAAAGTAGAAGGCAGAGGAAGCAGGTGGGGAGCCTGAAGAACCTGGCTGCTACAGCAGGAACAATAGTTGGGGGGCAGGGAGGGGGAAGAATGGCAGCTAGGCAGGAGCCTGTCAGCTGCATACTAACCCTTTGGAGGCCACATGCAACCTGTGGGCTGCCAGAGTTGTACAACTGTCTTGCATATAGGAAGAGTTCTTTCCCTCCCACTGAGTCTTTTCTTGAGTTAAGGAAGAATCCCTTCAACCTTTCCTTATCGGTCATGTTTTCCAAACTTCTTAACTGCTCTTATTTCTCTGGACTCTAGCTAGTTATCTAGCAACTTAAAACTGAACACATTACATTTCAAGTAAGATATTTTTTATTACTATACCCCAAAATGGAACTTGTCTTCTATGCAACTAACACATTGACTCATTCCCTTTGTGGTCCATGCTCCACAGATCCTTTTCCATTTGGAACTGCCTACCCATAGGTTTCCTATTTTGATATTTATTTTGCATTCTTAAAGTGTAATGTGTTCAGTTTGTTTGGTTTTTTTTAATTGAATGTCATCTGAAAAAATTTACCCAAAAATCAAATCTCAAGACCATTTTAAATAGTTGTCTTGTCCCCCAGGCTGTGTTCAGACACCACCCTCTCCCCCAGTTTGGTAATATCAGCAGATTAGGTTTACTTTATATTCCGCCATACAGTAGTGAAACATCGAGTACAACCACTCTCAGATCCCACTTAGACACTCAGTTTTGTGGAGAAGCACTGATAACTAGTTAGAGCAATGTTTCAGCTCTAAAAACTTCAAGCTTATGGTAATTACATTAAAATCATTCTCGTAAGAAAATAGAACAATGTTAAAAGAATGACTTAATCTCATATATACAGCTCTCCCTTTATCCACTAGGCAAGGTGGGTCTACAAGAAAATAAAATTAGTTTGGCACAAACTGTTCTACCCAAATCCAAGTTGGCTTCTTTTTGGTCATTTTCTAGGTATTGGAACAAGTGATTGCTTAATCAGGGAAACTTAGACTGACTGGTCTGTAATTCTACATAGTGGGGTGGGTTATATCTTAAGATACAATTTGCCACTTCTCCAGGGCTGTGGGATTTTCACTGGCCTCTACAAATTCTTGAAAACAAGTCACTGTGCTTTAGATTGCAAACTATATCCTTAAGCATCAGATGAACTTGGGTTAGGAGGAATGCAATTAATGATAGGATTTATCCTGTCAGTATCTTTGAGGCTAGATTGGAAAGGGGGGGGGGGGGGGAAGGAGAGGCTATGAAGGGGAAGAGTTGTACCTATCTGTGCATTTTTATAACTAGGTTCAAAATTTAAGCTTAAAAACACTGCTGCTCACTAGCTTTGCAACCTGGTGTCCAAAACGTTGTCCCTTGAGAAAGACTCATTTTTCCATTGTTCTTGCTTTCACCATCAAGTAAATTGAAGTTCCATGTTATTAGACAAACTTTAACATATAAGGTGGTTTATCTCCAAGGCATCTGCACCACTGGTAAGTAGATTCAATTTTGGCTGAAACTTTTTAGGGTTCAGCTGCCAAGAATGGACTTCTACCGTTGATATTCTGCAAGACCTGTCTTACCTTGACCCTGGTCAGGGTACAGCTTCCCAAGCAAAGAAACTAATGTAGCTGTAGATGGAGGCTATAACCTTCAATTCACATTAGGGAGAGCCATTAAAGACATCCAAATTTGTCACACTGATCTATCAAGACTCACTTTCACCACCCCAGAAGTGGAGATGTCAGATGGCTTGACTAAACTAGGAAGACAGGGTTATGGCTGCTCAAGCCCAATTGATTTCAAGCACATTTACTGACACCTTTTAAATTGCATTGCTGTGCATTAAGGGTGGACCAATACAGATTTTTGTGGTCGATACCCATCTGATTTCCGATATAGCGTGGAGAGATGCCTCCAGCTGGAAAGTCTGTTGTGGTGGAAGGAAGTGGGGGCAGATCAAACCCCCCCCCCCCCCCGCCCCAAGTGAGGGAGGGCACAGGGGCTCCTGGGTTTTGCATGGGGTGAGCAAATAGGCTGCAGCAAGGCTCTTCTAGCCAGGGGCAGCCCATAGCTCCCTCCCGGTTCTGCCATCATGGTTGGCTCTTCCTGGCTCAACCCCACCTCCCTCCAGGAAGAGCTGGGGCTGCATCAGGTGTGCAGCAGCACTGGAAGGGAGCTATGGCAAAATTTCAGGTGGCTGCAGCACCACCCGCCCTGCCCTCACTCCAAGCCCAACTCCAGCCTGCACCCTCCCAGGGTGCACACAGTGGCCAGGGCTGCTCTCCCCCCCCCCCCCCCCCCCACCCACCCCCCCCC
>NW_005841926.1:410313-417629 GCF_000455745.1 Alligator sinensis
TGCCCTGCCCCCCTACAACCGGGCAGTGCCTGCCCCCTCCTTCACAGGGGGAGTTGATCTGCCCCCCCTCCCCAAATGCCCCTTCCCTCCCTCCACACCAGATTTACCAGCAGGAGGCAACTCTCCACACCGCCAGGCTCTGCTCCTCACTGCCTGCATGCTGCACGCATGCACTGGCATCTATCAAATTATTGGCCTAATTTCCACATACAGGCAATTTTCTTTATATTGGTCTAGATCCGATATTGGACCGATGTATTGATACACCTGTATTCTGTACACTTTCTACAAACAGCAAGCCTCCAGAGCTTTTGAACCTCAAACTGGTGTTCCATGAAACAGTAAACTATACAGGGGGGCTTAGTTGCATAGAAATTGTTAAGTGTTTAATGTGAAGCAGAACTTACACCCAGGAGTCCAGCATTGGATCAGATCTTTACAAATGTGACTCCCTTTCCTCACTTAGAAGTTATGTCATCTGTTGCTTGTGCCATGCCTGGAAAGTACAATTCTTCTATTCTGAGATGTTCACATCCTAAAGCAGTTTTTACCTAACAAAATGCTTCTTTCAAGTAACTCAAGGATACTTGACCTACTCATTTACACCAAAGCTGCTCCACCTGTTACCTCCTGAAGTGGTAGTTAGTAGGCCTTATTTGCACAGTGCAGTATCCTTGCCTCTGCCGTGTCATAATGTGGGGGTTATACTGCTTTACGAGGTAGTACACGTGGAGCAACATGGCAAGGCAGCTACATAGATTTGTCAAAAAGAAATGCAGTCCAAGTGTCTGTGTCTAGATATTTGGACATGCTCTATAAGCAAGCCACTGGTAAACTGCAACTATCGCAGAAAATGGGTTGATGAAACATTACAAATATTAAGAATTCAGACTGGCCTGCTTTGGCAAGTAAGCAACAGGTAGGGATTTTCCTTCCCACAATTCCACTTTAGAACTTCCCACTACCTTAACACACATTCTCAAGAACTGCATGCATGTTCTTAGTAGGTAAATCACCTGCAAGACTTGCCAAGAACACAGGTATCAGTTCAAGGCAGAGCCATTTTTGACACAGGATGACCTTCAATAATGCAGTACACCAACATAAAAAAGGGTATACTATTTTCCTGCAAGTATAAAACAGTGATTCTCAACCACCACCACCACCCTGGAATGCAATGAAATCCTTTCCAAGGTGCCAAACAATACTGCTGGGTGTACAAACATTATTCACAAGATAAAACTAGAGATTTTACAATAGGTATCATTAGCTTTAAAAATATTCTGACTTGCTGTGGTTCTAGTTCTTTGCAACAGATATGGCCTATTGTTTCTCTGTAGTAAAAAAACAAGTGAAAACCAAGAGCCTGCATTTTTCAAGAGACATTTTAAGCCAAATACTGAGAACTACAAGTATAGAACTTCCTTCGACCCCAGTCCTAGTTCATTTCTTTTGCCCCAACAACCCCTTTTCCTGTCCCTAAAGCCCTTAAGCTCATCTCTGATCCAGCATGAAGTACATGACTTACTGTATTTTCAGGAATAATTGAGTATCTGCTGCACTTCATTACATCTCCTCAGAATCTCTTCATGGAGGCAGACCTGTAGACTTTTACCAGACTATCTTCATAGATGTGATTTGGACATGACCAGGGTCCTGGGTTTTCCGTTTCCCACAGAGAAACAGAGAAGACCATGGATTTCCCCCTTTTATCAGAGAAAAATGCAGATTTATTTTTTAAGAGAAACCTGCCGAGATTCCTCACTTTTGCAAAGAGCTCTGCAGTCTGGGTGAGCTCCAGCCTGCAAGAGCTGCTTGCAAACAGGGTGAGAAACCCCCACCACTGCCAGGAGGGATAGAGAAGAACCTGAGGCTCTGTCAGCCACAGCCATGCTCAGCTAAGCCTCACTCTTCACTCCTGGAGCCTGAGAGGTAAGTGGGACTTGCAGGGGGGCCCCTCTGGCAGGGCTGGGGGGTTGCAGATCATAGCCAGGGCAGGGAGCAGGGGAGTGGAGCCAGGAGCTGCTACCGCCCCCCCCCCGCACCGCGCCCCCCCCCCCCAGGAAGCTGCAGCAATAAGGGCGCAGGCTCTATGCTGCTTTTGCCTGCTGTTGGGGGCAGGGAGCTGCTGACTTGGGTCCCTGGCCCCATAGCCCTGACAGCTTGGGGCCCCCAATGGCAGGGGCTGTGGGTGGGGGGGCATCAGAGAAGTAGGGCAAGGGGGGGGCTGCAGGGGGCTTTTAATTTTAAATAATGGATTTGGGGGGATTGAATATCAGAGAAAACTAGGATCCCTGTTAATGACAGAATCCTTTTGAACCACTTGGGTTATGCAAGAAAAAAAAAAAAAAAAAGAAAAAGAAGGTACGACGTAAGCTTTCTGGATGCGTGCATTAGGACCTCTTTAGGTACTCAGGTACCAAGTTTCTTCTTTAAGATAACCTGCCCCCACCATTTTCAATATTCTTTTCCCCACCCAACCAGCAGAGCAAGCCATGCCCACTCTGAAACGAAGGATCAAGAAAGTCAGACCAACTGGGCAATCAAAACCATGGTTTTGGCCTACGTCCAGAAGTCAATAAAGCAGCAGTTCCCAAACTGACAGATTGCACTCCACCAATTTAAAATGATACAACCTTAAGTACCACCAGCTAATTGTCATATGAAGTTATTATATTAAAATCTGTTAACACGTACCACCAAGAGTTTGTCTGTATACCACTGGTGGTATCTGTACCGCAAATTGGGAACCGCTGCAACAGAGTAACAGTTCTAAGTGCACCGAAAGACAAATAAGAGTACTATAAAAAGTTTATGCTTGCTAAGTCATCCTTGACCAATACAAAATTCTTAGCCTCAGCAATGGTATGGCTGGCACTTCAACTGTTATGGTATTTGTAATTTTGGAAACGGTCATGAATGTCATTTTTAAGTTAATACGATTGGGTACAGATCAGGCATCTAGCTGCTGACCTATTAAATAAAGGTGTTATTCTCTATCAGTTTAGATAACTCATTATGTACCCCTAACACTGCAAGACAACCCTTACTTGGTACCAGAATACCACTGGTAAATTACATTTTTGTTGAGACACTGCACATTTCTAGAAGCACAGCTGCGTGTCCTTATTACACAGCTACAATGCCATTGTCACTATACCATTCTATATGAAGTCGAAGCTTGCTTGAAGCCCAGGCACTAGTTTTAAAGAATCCTGAGTAGCACACAAGTTGGTTTTGAATGAGATACTGATGCTGAAATCTACAAATTCCTAAGTTACATACTTCAACAGTAACCCAGAATCACTGTAGGAGTTAAATTACAGAAATGAGCTGAGAACCCTGGATAGCCACTGAAAAGGCCCTGTAAGTTACAGTCCTTAAACATAAGGCCATTTGATCATACTTGT
This sequence comes from Alligator sinensis, assembly GCF_000455745.1. Classification (NCBI taxonomy): domain Eukaryota; kingdom Metazoa; phylum Chordata; order Crocodylia; family Alligatoridae; genus Alligator; species Alligator sinensis. The sequence continues at coordinate 413,724 of NW_005841926.1, forward strand.
CATCCAGTTCAATATCCTATCAACAGCATCAAGTACCAGATGCTTTAATGTTGGTGCCAAAAGCAATCTATTTTAATTTACGTAGCACTTTGAGAACCTGCTTTTTAAAACTGCTTGTCTTCGCAGTTTAACATTTCAGCAAACAATGCATAATGGGAACCTAAACAGCTAGGCCTGGACACCACACATTAAAAAGGCAAATATAGACACTATCAGCTCTGTAAAATCAATCTAAGTTACTCGAAGATCTGAATTAAACAGTTACTCTGTGGTACCCATCATGTTACGAAGATTATAGCACTTTGCCACTTGGCAGCAAGGAGCCACTAACAAGACCATTTGCATTAATAGTTAAGGACAAACACTGGTGTACTTTTACCAGTGCCCTCCTCACCCTCCACCCCCAGACCTACACTACACTCTATTAAGTCAAAGTACTGGCCCACCTTATATAAGCACTTAGTTTAAGGTGCGCTTCTAAATAGTTTGAAGTCAGGCTGGACAAACAACTACCTCTGGTTTCTATTAGTTAGCACCTGTATAAAGCTATACAACATGACATCTCCTTTTACACCAGTTTACACTTGTATAACCGTATAGCCTTTCTAGCCCACCCCAAATAAAGATAATACTCGCACAGAACTACGCATTTTGAAGTTTAAGAACATTTGGAGTTGGCACCATTTCCATTGACACTGCTGGCTTAAGTGACAAAATACAATTAAAATTGAGCTCACCAAAAACTGACAATTCATTGCAAAAAGGTAGAAGAGGAACCTAGTGATAGCCCAGCATGAGAACAGGATACTAACATAATTTAGTTTTTTGGCACTGATTTTCAACTTGTGTTCCAGAGATTGGGAGCAGACTGTGAGGTGGTGCATCACCATTACTGGGTCAGGTTACTTGGCTTCATGGATACAGACAGGATTCCACAGCTGAAAATGTATGAAAAGCTTCTGTGACTTTAGAAAGTTTGAAAACCACTGCTTTACAGTACCTTTATTTATTTGGATCTTTGAAGACTCCAGGATAAAAGAAGTCATGTTGAAGTACAAAAAGGTTAACAAGATGTACAAGACTGTAGCCATGTAGTTTCAACAAGTTGCTGAGCCGACCTCTGAAAACATACACGATTAGACCTCTTGCTTACTGAGTTCCAATACTAGAAGGCTGAACTGTAGCAGAAATACTGCTGGAAAAAATCTTAAATGAATTGCATCCCAAGCCCATCATTTGAGATTTTATTTTTAATCCCCCAAAATGGGGACCAAAAAGCAGCTAGGATAAAGGGCTGCCTGAATAAGAAGGTAACTTCCAGTTTACCAGAAAAACACCGAGTCATTTAAGGTTGCCTAATAGTCCTTCACAACTAAATACCAGCCAGCAAAATAAAAGATTGCGACAAATTAGCTTAATTACATTTTGACTTAGTGAAGCAGAGGCAGAGACCCATGAAATATATGCAGAAAGCTTCTGAGGATATTCAATATAAAAGAAAACAAAAGGAGCTACCTGTTATCCTACGCTGGCAGGACTGTAATTGATAAACACAGAGGTTCCTTCCAGTCTTCAAATGCCTATAGCAGGTGTTGGGTTGTTTGTTTTTTTTTTTTTATTTTTATTTTTTTTTTTTTTTTTAATATTTGCAGATTTTTCCAAAATTGACAATTGAGATGTTACTTGTAGTATAGCAAATGTAGGCCTCTGGTTGAAACAAAGTAACAATTTACTTATTTTTTGCTTCTCTGCACAAATGGGCACCAACAACTTAAAAATTCATGCCCTACCCTATATTCTTTTTGACCCAAAGTATAATTAAGAAAAACCTACCCAAGTACATTAAAAAATTTAAATGTATGATTCTATGGTTTCCTTATACTGCTTGTTGTAAGTTCACTTGAGAGGGATTTTGGAAGCTTGGCTTAGGCTACTTTGAATAACTCAAAACATAAAGGAGTACCATGAAAAAAAAAAAAAATCTGCATTTTTAGTATTGACAGGAAGCTTTTTGTAGTGTTTTGTATTTGCACAAAAACAATGTGAGGTTAACAAAATTAGCTTCCAAAACTCACTTCTTCAGTAAATGTTACTTTTTCACCAGGTCTCCAAGATGACAACGATTGAAGAATCTTTACTTTTTGAACCTCAGCCTCTGCTCTGAAAGGATAGAGAAGTCAGCCTCTCAGACTTCGTGCAACATGGTAGCTTAATAGCTGTTATTTCCCCACTTTGGAGGTGGAAGGGGGTAGTCAGTGTCTTAATCATGCATCCTAGGATGACTTGAAATCCTTTTTAAGGGTAATGCAGGATGTCATGCAGTATTAGTAGTTAGGTGTGCAAAGATGAACCTAGATATTTCAAATATATTTCTTTAGCATTAAAAAGAAAAAAAAAAAATCTGGCCTGTGATTTTTGAGTTCTTTGCAACAGAATTTATTTTCCTGTAAAATCATGGAAGGGGCCTCTAGAGGTCATCTTGTCCATCCTCCCAACTGTGGCAGGATCATCCCAAGCTAATTTCTTTTAAGCTACTACTTAGAAATACACAAGCAACCCTGTCATACAACTAGAGTACAGCGCCCTAACTTGCCATGTGTATGCCAAGTGGACGATGGTGAACAATGTCTTGCTGCTGCAAACATTGTTAAAAATATACTTGAGATCCACACCAGCCCTCTCAATAGTCCAACAGTAAGAACTAGAGTGCTAGCACTTCCCAAGGGGTGCCTTGAGCCAAAAAACGTTGAAAGCCACCAAGTTATGCCCACCTATTCACTGCAATTTAAATACTTGGCACTCTATCCAATACCACTTTTTTTGGTCACCTAACTGGAATTCTAGCCCAGCAAGAAAAAAAAAACAGAACCCACCCCCCCCCCCCCCCCCCAAAAAAAAAAAAAAAAAAAAAAAAAAAAAAAACACACACACACAAACAAACCATTAATCATTACTCTCATGATATGCCACACAGAGACACTACCTTTAACATTTGTCAAGGACTAGAACAGAGAAATGAATCTCACTTATGCATCTGGTAAGATTGATAGGATCCAACCCTTGATGTACAAAACATCTAGTTTGTTCAGTGAAATTCTAATTCATCTCCAAGTTTACCATGAAACTCTCAACCCCATGTTACACAATTTACTATAATTGTGGTAATAATTCCTTTATATCTTTTCAAGGTCTATGGCTTATAGAAAAAGTTGTGTTTAGTCACGAAAAGGGGACATTTTAACACATGAGCTCTCATTTCTACCCAATTTATGTTAGGAGTTATTTTAGGATTAATCAATCATCGAAACTAGTCACCTTCCTAATTTCAGAAGAGAACAGGTTTAATTTAATGAAGGTAAACTGGGAAACTGAGAATATCAAGCGTCAGTTGCTATTCTTTATCCACTAGGAAGCATTAAGTGACCTTAGAAATATTTAGTACAGACTAACAAATGATTTAAAACACAGCAGAATAAAAATCCACTCTTACAGATGCTCCTTTGAATTTAACCTGAGGCTAACAACACAGAGCACTCTTTACATGCACATACAAAAGACATGTATGCAACTCAGATGGCATATTTTTAATGTATCTGTCTACCTAAATCAAATCCACAGAGTTTCTGGTGACTGTTTTGACAAGGTTTTATCAGAATAAAGGTTCACCTATTTTTAGTTAGACCTTCAAGTTGGACATTTAACACATAACAGAGAACATTGGGAAACACGTGGCACACAGCCATGTTAACAGCTGTAGAAAGAAAAATGCAATAAACAAATCAACATATGCAAGGACCAACATAAATATTCTTTTTAGAATCTTTTTTCTAGGCTTTATCTGTATAAAGAACGTTCTTATAGGGCAGAAAGGGAGGATTAGCCAAAGTTCAAATGGCTCCGCTAATC
>NW_005841926.1:417639-421406 GCF_000455745.1 Alligator sinensis
GGGGGGGGGGGGGGGGGTGGCACTAGAGTAAAAGCAAAGTCACCACAGAAACTTGACCCAACAGAACGGCTGGGGTTTCAAACTGCAATTTGGCATAATAGTCATATGTATGTTAAATGTTTGTGTTGCACTAAAAATTTGGTTTTGATCTGGGATTTAAGCTTTTGAAAACCCTGTTTCATGCACAACAGAACTGCTGGGGGGGGGGGGGTTAAATAAAGGGTTTACATTTAACAAGACTTGGAGCAAAGATAAGAGGACTGCGTATCTAGGTCTATGTAATGTTCAAAAACCAAGCTATGGTTTAATACATCTTTTACTAGACTGAATACAAAATTCCTCTCCAAAGTATATTTAAATTAGCCAGATACTACATACTTCAGTCATCTTTAGATAGAACTTAAAGGATTTAGTTACAAAGTTAGCTTAAATTACCTACATATACCATACCTTCACTACTGCATTAAATATATAGAAGATAATTTCACGCTACAGAATAAACCATTAAAACAAACACCCTTATCTTATCTGAGGTATTTTTCATTCACATAAAAGTTCCACAGAAGTTAAAATACATTTTAGTCAAATCATATAGCTAAGGGACCACTGAACATTATTAGTTAGAGACAAGTGAGGTTGAATGCACATTCATTTTATTCTAGAACTGATAGTTTTCTGGGTGGAAAGAAGTTAAAATTACGAATTTTGCTGTCAATTTAGAGCCTACACAAAAGATGTAGTGATCCAAACTTTTTATTATCAAGTCTGTCAGTGCCCAAACACCATTTGAATAGCTCTGTATATTCAGCATAAATAGAACTTAAAAAAAAAAAAAAAAAAAAAAAAAAAAACTTTTATTTTTTTTTTAAATCACTCCCCTTTCAACTTAAACCTAGCAAGAGTACTCATGAAGTAGGAATTATCAGAATTTCTCCCACTATCCAAAAGGTTTACCTCATAGTAGAAGGCAAGGAATATACCAAAAAAAAAAAAAAACAAAACAAAAAAAAAACAAACAGTCTAAAGTATTAACTACAAGTTATTAGCATTACTCTAGTACGGAAGAAGGCCACCTTTTAGGAGTGGGGGCCAAATTAGCGCAGCTCATGCCACTGAAGTTACAGCATGGCAGGCCAAATTTTCCCTGCAGGTCATAGGTTGCCAACCCCAGATACAGAGATAATTCACTAGCAAAAGGAAATGCTGGTGCCATATTACTGATTATGTACCTAGTTCAGAAAACAAGCATTATTAGGAAATTATATTTTGGTGAGCAAATGTAGTAGAATTCTGAAATAAATCAAACTATTGAAGATCTTTCAGCTTCTATCCCCACCAACCTCAACAGGCCGGGACAAGTGCAATACCACAGACACACACAGCATTGCAACTGATCCCAACCTGTGTAGAAAGGGGTACACCTTCTCTTAGTCACTGACTTGTCACTGCCACAGTCAGTTTTGCATGGATTTGCACAGCAGAGTATCATACAGCTGGATGCAAACCTGCAAAACTAACCAGAGAACAGTGTTTAAATTTAAAAAGTTTGCTACCAAGGCATACTGAAGATGCAGTTCTACAGCTAGCAGTACTTTAAGTGCTCATAATGCAGTAGATTCCTGAACACTACCTGCACTATAAGCACTTTAGTACTACAGGAGCTGTCATTTACAGGAAAGAAACTGCTATTAAAAAATAAATAAATAAGTAACAGACCACCAAGAATACAACAAACAGCAGAAAAACAAACATTCAAACTTCTTGATGTAGACAATAGCAGGCCACCATCAGTTTTGCATAGATTTGCACAACTACATTCTTCTTGTAGTGCAACTATGCAAAACTAACAGAAGACTGCAAAGCAGAAAACTATACTTTTACACAGCGTGAGTGACTGGATGAAGACATTAACTTCTTATGCCAGAAGGAGCACTTAGGGCAGTAGATGCTAATCTACTTCACTATCTGCACTAGATGCACCTTAGAACAAAAAGCACTTGACACCACATTGTACCTCGCAAGCTTCTGGAGTTTCACGAGAAGTCCTGAGGCAGTTGTCACTATAATGCTACAAGTGCCTTCACTGCAGTAGGTTGTATATATCACTACCTGCACTGTAAGCACTTTGACATTACTCTGACGTGACCAGGATCTTCAGAAGTTCCTCTTGTCTGCTTTGTACCTCCTGGAAAAGAACATAATCAGTATTAGCTCAGCATAAAATTGTTACAAGTTATAAAAGTGCTTTAAACGATTGGAGCCAATCCATGCTTCAGTAGTTTATCTGGAACTGCAGAATGACAAAATACATAAGATGGAATGAATCCCTGGCTCTCAAAACCACTACATGCCCTATGCTTCATGTCCTGTAAAAAAAATAGGAGAAAGCAAGATCTAAGATTTTATATAGATAAACCAAGTATGCCTAAAAAAATTCAGGGTGGCTATTTTTAAGAACTCCAATACATGCAAACCTTTAAGGAAAGAAAGAAAATTAAAAAATTTCTTATTTTAAAAATGGAAAAATGCCTGCCAGCAATCCTGAAGAGAACATAACAGGTTTCAGAAAAGCAACAAAAAAAGTTCAGTTACTACTGCATGTAATACATATTATATTCAACCCAAGACATTTGCAAGGGGTTTAAAAAAAAAAAAAAAGAAGCCTAACAGAAGTCAACATTACATCTATAAGCATGTACTATGACCAGGGATCCTTGTTTTCTCCCATTAAAAAAGTCCAAATTTATTATTAAAAAAGTAACCCCAAATCCACATTATTCTATGATCAAAATGAAACTCCACTAATAATGAAACACCACTATTCATACTTATTAGTGGAGTTTCATTTTGATCATAGAATAATGTGGATTTGGGGTTATTTTTTTAATCCAAAAATTGGGGACATTTTTCTTTTAAAATCAGAGAAAGCCAGGATCCTCGATTGTGATATCCCATATTAACAATTATTATTACCATTTAAAAGTAGTACATGTAGCCTAAATTAGTCATCTCTTATCCTGTTAGTTACTCACTGAAAAACCAACTCTTACAACAAAATGTTTTAGAACTGACTTACCAGTCATTTATTTCATATTTAAAAGGTTCAGTGAACTGGTACTATGTAGCACAGAAACTCAGAAATAAGCTGCAAATGTAACATGGTACATGCCCATTTCTTTGCAGAGATGCTACCCACCAATTTAAAGCTTGCAATCCAAAATCTACTGATACACGTAACAGAAGTAAAACCTAACATTTTCCAAACTTGAACTGAAAGCCGCCATTAAATGGAAAAAGCAATTTACTGAAACAAGCCCCAGCTTAGCTAATTACTATTTGTTATCTTTCTGTTGAATGGTGTGTGAAGACTGAAAACAAAAATCATGATAGTTCATATTCTGACAGTGTAAAACAAATCAAGTTTTCCTTTCGCTAGATCAAACAAAAAAAATATGGCAAACCTGTTACAAACCAAAGTAATTTGGAGCGATCAAGTGAGTAAGAGAACTTAGAAATGTCTAGGGTGCTGAAGAACACTTACCTCCCCCCAGCCTGATTCTGCTGCAACCTCCAGTCTTCCATTTTTTCCCCCCACTACACGTGTTGATTCTGCAAAAAGAAAGGATCAAGTTACCTCGCTTCCCCATTGCTGCCATGCAGAGGAACAAACGCAGGTTTCAAACAATCGGGGCTTCCCCGTCCCTCCCCGCAGAGCCCGGCCATGTGCTGCCAGAGGCAGCCCCATCCCCAAAGGCAGTCCTTGTTCC
>NW_005841926.1:423007-436010 GCF_000455745.1 Alligator sinensis
TGTCTCCCCCACCCCCAGTCCAGGGCCTGGATGCGGCTGAGCGCGGGGGATTTCAAAATGAAGTCTGTGCCCAGAAAGAAAAGGCTGAGGCACGGAAAGACAAGGTGGCGGGGCTGCTTCCCGCCCCACCTCGGGGGCTCCTGCCCGCTGGCCGCCCTCGGCTCCGAGCCGCCTCCCTTCTCCCTTGGCCATTTACACTGATACTGCGGAGAGCAAGCTAATGATTTACCCAGAGTTGAGAAACTTGGCTCTGAGCACAAGTCCTTGCTTTATCTCCCGGATGAGCGCGCTCGTTTTAGGCGAAATATTGTAGATTGGATGGGGGGGACCTGAAATCCTAGAAGCCCCTGGGCACTGTAGGTGCCGTGCCTTGCCTTGCCTTGCCTCGGGGTATTTTGAGGGTCACTAAATCCCCACGAGTGCCCTCCCTCCTTAAATCCACCCTTACGGGTTTTAGAAACTTGGCAAATTGCAACTGATTTTTACATTCGGTGGATTTTTTTTTTTTATCATCACCTGGTGGGTTTACATTTTTGGTAGTAATGTTATTTTGTCCCCCCACACCCTGCTTCTGACTTCACAGATGTTTCTCTTCCTGAAGCCACCATTATAAGCTGGAAACTTTCCCCTCCCTCACTTTCTAGGACTGAGGGCCAGAAATAGGGGAAATTTGGCATCTTAATTTGTGATCTGGGAAACACAAGGTTGAAGTGAGTGAAAAAGGCAGGGCTATCTCCTCAGCAAAGAAAAGCCCGGAACGTTATTAACAAGCACTGAAAAATTAAGGTGGGGGAAAAACACACAAAGTTTATAAGATTTTGTTATGACCTGTTATTGCTGTGGTTTTCAGTCATTGTGGACTACCAGAAAACAGAAAAATCACACTAAGCCTATGAGCATATGACTTAATAGGCATTAATTTTACATAATTGCATTCAATTAGGCACCCCAGAAGGTAAAACATAGCTTAATTTGTATGGGGATTTTACAAAGTAGAAATCTGTGATTTAGATAATAGAATGTAATATTAGTTTAATTTATGATATCAGAAGTCAAAGGAGAAATAGCTTTGTCTACTCAATAAAAGTTCAGAACACTATAGCGTACATTTACTTTGCCTAAAATACTTTTACATTTCCTGTTGTGACGTGACAGAATATTTGTTTTCATGACTTACTGGCTTTATTTGTAACTTATAACAAAGTGTATTTCAACGCAATTTTAAATTTTTTTAATATACACAAGCTAATTGTGCCAAAATATCCATCAGTATGGATTTTAGGTTTTTTTGAAAAAATAGGAAATTCAAGGAGTATTGTCTTAGCACTTTCACATGATGCTGCAAGGTATAGCAGTTGCTTGCTAGTATTTTTCAGCATCTGTTCTGTGTAGTTGCTCAGGGCTTTTGCTGTATTTTCCGGCAAACATGCAGGTTTATTTTAGAAGGTTCTACCTGAAAAACGATTATTTTAATGAAAACCATAACAGCCTGCCAAAGCTCAAAAAAGACAACGTGAAGTTAGCTGAATAATTTGCATACTTGTTAATAATATTTTGCGCTTGGACTGAAACCGAGATGTCATTTTCTTTTCCTTCCTTACCTCTTTTTCTTCCTTTTCTCTTTCCCCTCCATAATCTTCCCCCCCCCCTTTTTTTGTATTTTCTTTCTATGTTTTAAGAGAGAAATATATTTTAAATTTTAAAAACTTCAAGACTATGGATGAAATCCTGACTTCATTGAAACTGATGGTAGCACTCCCACTGACTTACATAGGACAGGATTTTAGCCCCTGAATGAAGATCTTTGGATACAACGCACCATAACAAACTTGGGCTAAGAACCATTCATTATCTTTTGGGGAACTGAAGCAGTTAAATAGCAAGGAAGTTGAATGCGCATTGTATCTTGGTGACTACTTGTCAAATATAACTCCAAGCATAGTTGATGGAAATTCATTTAAGATAAAATGTCAGGCACCTCCACTGTTTGGAATAAAAAATTAGCATGAATTTCGGACTAGCTTTCTGTCTCTTTGCTCTCAGTCCTAAAGATGCAGGCTCCAATGTTAGAAAAAAGTCGTTTTGCCTGATTCAAAATTTTAGGAATAATTCTTGTGTTGTTCAATAGGATATGGACTGGGCATATGTACTTCTCCTTTTGTATTTCCTGATTTGATTGCTTAACTTAACATTCTTTTAATGCAGGTTTTTGTATCCCTTAGATTTTATAGAAGGAAAACTGATGGGATGAAGAAATGTCATAAAGTGAAACTACTGATTAGACAAATCTAGCAATAGATTTGTGTATCTGCAGAAAATGTTTAGCCAAAGGGTTGTTTACTATAGCTTCCTTTAGTGTGTGCATGCATTAGTGCATGATTTTATCCATTGTGGACACAATCATGTGCCCCTACCTCTTCCATGTGCTACCCAGTCCCCTTATCTTTGAGACCATCACAGTTTTCCATGAATTATCCTCACAACTTCCTTACAGGGTGACAATTACTTAGCCTTTGCGCCTCAATCCCCATCTGTAACGCAAGCAAAGTGCCTTGCCAAGGTTATACAGAAAGTCTTTGGCAAAATGGAATTAACCCTTACTCTCAGAAACCAAGGCATCCTAACTCCTTTGCAGTCTTCCTCTATGCCTCAGTCAATGAACAGATAGCAACACATAGAATAAGACAGAGCCTCCATATTCATCATGTAATACATAAAACAAGGCAAATTTATTACACAATGCTAATAAAACACAGAGAGAGCTGATCAAATGTCTAGCATCTGAAATATAAAACCCCCCTCCAAAACAGTAAGCAAAGTACTTTTAAACCTTTGTAAGTTAGCTAAAGCAATATATGTATTATCATTGGACCAGCAAAAAATAAAATAAACATGCATGGGTGTCAAGAAGAGCATCTTGTCAAATTGAAGTTCCTGTCCCAATAAGGTGCTAGGACTGCTCAGAAAAAGATTGCAATGTCCTTTTAAACCATTTCATTCATCTATATTCTTTTTTGTAAAGTATGGACAGTGCATAGCACACTAGTATTTCTCTAGTTGCTACATTTGGAAGATTACTGATATTTTTTTTCCTTCCCAAATAAATGAAACTTCTTTTCCCCTTAAAACTTACAGAAAATTTTGACCTATGTCAAAGACCACAAACTTAGGATATATTAAACTGAAATATGAGCACTTGACCATGTTCTGGAAAAGGCCTCTTGGAATAGAAACTCTTGGGTAAGTTTACATATAGCTGTCAATACACGCTTCAGCTAAATTATTTTTAAAGGGTTTTCATTTAAGATTTGGTATTGCCCATTGCTTAATAATAATGATTGTACTGATTCATAATTCTCATAGTTTGCTAAAGACAAAGTAGAAGTGAGCAATCAAGAAAACGAATGAAAAAGTATATTTTGTAGATACATTTAATAAAATATAACCACATTGTGTTTTTCTACAGGGGCTTTAATTTTTAATGTTTGATATTCAAGGACACCAGAATCTGATTTTTTTTTAGTTTATATATTAGGGCTGAGCATGACACCTTTAGGAGAGATGCTGAGACTAGGTTTAAGAACCTCCAGCATGGAAGCTCAAGCATTGCTATCTGTTCACTATTATTGGGATTTTCAAGTATTGTCTTTATCCAATGCTCAGTTTTATTTCCTAGCAAGTATAATCTCACTGGATTCATATCCTGTCTAGAAATCACGTGTAAACTCTATTCAGTAGTTTCACTCATAGAAGCCTTCTCTTAGCAATGTTGTTTAATTTCACTAGAGGCATGGGAGTCTGGATTCCAGGAGTTTCCTTTTTTCTCTTTGGTTTTTGGAATCTATGGATGAAAATATAGCAAATGCCTGCAAGAGCATGGTGGGGAAGAACATTCAGAAGTGAGTTCCATTGCCTCTGCAGCATTCTAACTTCGGTCTCTGAGGTGTCTCTGCCTCAGGGCTGGAAATTCATACAGTCGGAAAGAATGGATTGGGAAATTAGAACTGAGCAATGAGCTTTATTTCTACCTCTCCAGATTGCCAATAATACCTGTATCAGTGATGCTGATAGAATCAAATGCATCTGAAAGAGCTCATCATCACTGATAACAGCTGCTAGAGAATGGGAAAGTTGAACAAGAAATATTGGTGGAGTAACATTTCTTTCAAGAGGTGGGCTGTTTACAAGCTAGTTGTAAGAGATGCTGCTGCTGAATCCTATTGCATCAAGTAGGGAGTCTGCTAGGACTAGAGGGACTGCTAGCCAAAGATGCCTAACCTCCAGTTTTGTAGCCTGTTCTCTAGCTCCCAGCCTTACCTATTGATGTTGATTAAAAATCTCTCCTAACCTTGTTTTGCCAGCTAGTCAGTCTCTCCCTTGCTCCTTTCCTCATTGCAATCCAGATGGAGCTAGTGGTGAATAGCAAAGCAGTAAATAGCAAAGAAAAAAAAGAAGCAATAGGAACTAAAGTGCTTTCTGAGTATATAGATAGATCAGGAAAACAGAAAGACCATGAAAAACAGAGCAAAAGAAAAATAGCAGTAGAGAGTAGGGCTGTGCGAAACTTCAGCAGCTGTTTCATTTCGGAGGTGTTTCAACCTGTTTCAGCGCCTGAAACACCAAATCCGAAATGAAACAGAAGGCACTGAAACAAAACAAAACCATCCAAAATGTTTCCGAACATTTCGGAGTTCAGAGCTGGCCTTGCAGAGAAACAGAAACTAAGAAGAGGGAGGGGGAAGTGTGAGGGAAGGACTGTTCTGATGTTGACATCTGTAGCTGGCCAGTGTTTGTGATCTGCCCCTGAGATCCCTTCTAATCCCAGTGCTCTGGGGGAGGGATAGGAGCCTGCTGTTATCCCACGCGCAAATCTGGGGGCCCATGCCCCCTGGGAGGAGTCTGGCACAGCTCCGCAGCCCTCCCCGGGGGTGTAGGCTCCCGGATCTGCTTGCAGGATGACAGCATGCTACCACTGCCGGCTGGGGCCATCACCAGCACCTGAGTCTGTTTGGAGCAGCCTGTGCCAAGCACCAGAAAGAACCTAGTGCTGGCGCTGGCCCCAGCTGGCAATGGCAGCCTGCTGTCATCCTGCAAGCAGATCTGGGGGCCTGTGCCCCCCAGGAAGAGTTCAGCACAGCCCTGCAGCCTTCCTGGGCAGCTCGGGTCCCCAGATCTGCGTGCAGGATGAAAGCCCCTGCTGAGCAACAAAAAGAACCCAGTGCTGGCGCTGGCCCCAGCTGGCAGTGGCAGCCTGCTGTCATTCCATGTGTAGATCCAGGGGCCCGTTCCCCCCAGGAAGAGTCCAGCATCCCTTGCAGCCCTCCGGGGGGGGGGGGGGGGGGGGGGGGGTAGATGATAGCATGCTGCTGCTGCTGGCAAGTGATATGAGTTTTGCTTTGAACAGTTTGAGGTGCAGTTTCCCAGAAACCCCTCCAACTATCTCCTTGAAACTTGGCAGGCTTCATGCTCTCAGAAGGGGCTACCATCCCTGCAATTTTCATCGAAATCGGGTAAGAAATGACAAAGTTATAGGCATTTTAGTCATTCCCCATTATAGCCTATGGCCAAATCTCTGAAACAGCGTCAAAACTTAGAAACAGATTTAGCTGAATCGAAATGGAACAGTGATCCAGAACAAATCACTGTACTTCTGAAACGGCTGAATCTGAAATAAAATCAAAACATAGCCATTTTGCACAGCCGTACTAGAGAGTAGGCACAAGGTTTGAAGATGGAGGAGTCCAGAAGTAGGAGAGAGACAACTGAGGGTTAGGAGAAATTTTTTAATTAATCCTTTCAGATCACAGATTATCTCCTGTTAAGACTTGTACAATATCTAGTACAATGGCATTGGAGTCTTAGATTGTTACCATTATATAAGTATTTGCTGCCACTGACAGGGCTGTCCCTGGTGGGGGTGAATCGGGGTGACCACCCTGGGCCCTCTGGACAGTGCTCTACAGGCCCTGCTGCAGGTACCGCGCACCACTGGTTCCGTGCTCCAGCTGCTTGCCAACCCCCCCCCTCCACACTTCAGCGGTTCACCACCCCCCTGCCCCGCACAGCCCTAGGGACGGCTCTGGCCATTGACAATATCTCAGGTGTGTAGACTATCTTATGTTTATACCTTTCCTGTCTGTACTCATGCATGACCCTCCCATTGCCCTTTCCTTTTATTCTTCTGGGCACAGAAAGGGGTTGGGGAGATATACCTGCCACCACCGTCACTGTTCCAGCCACCCTTGCCCTAGCTCCAGCTAGGGCTGCAGGGAGAGGCTACACAGTGAGCTGTTCTCTTTCCTTGCCCCTGTTCCTGGGCTGTTGGAGAAAACTAAGGAGAAACCAGGCTGGGGAGGGGGACCCATCTGCTGCCACCACCTCTGCTGAGCCCAGCTCCTTGTAACCCAGATGGAGAGAGGTAGCAGCAGCTCTGCAGCTCACCTGTGCTCCTGGGTCAGCCAGGGATAGTGGCAGCAGTTGGCAGGGGAGAGGGGACATGAGGGGAGGTGCCCTTGTGCATGGACAGCAAAGGAAGGGGTGTCAAGAACAGGAAAGAGGAGTAATTTTTACCTGCTTCTGGGACTTAAATTCCCAGCTGCTGCTTCTACAATCTGAAAGGGATTGCTGTGATCCAAAGTTGAGGTTTGACTGTACCACTGAACCCTCTCTGAATCCGCCCCTGCCCATCAACAATGCTTCAACAGGAAAGTAGGCATCTGTGCTCCCCATTCTTACTCTCCTCTTATTCCTAAGTGGAAGAATCCCCTTTATGTTCAGCAGGTGCCAAGGCTACATTATCACTGTTATTCAGTTTCTCTAGACTGCATCATCTGGTTTCAAGGCTAATAACCAGGGATCCTAGTTTTCTCTGATTTAATAACATTCCCCAACTTTTGGATTTAAAAAAGTAACCCAAAATCCACATTTTTCCATGATTAAAATGAAACACCTATACTCCCTGTGTGTGTGTGTGTGTGTGTGTGTGTGTGTGTGTGTGTGTGTAGTGGTGTTTCATTTCAATCATGGAAAAATGTGGATTTTGGGTTACTTTTTTAAACCAAAAATTGGGGGATTTTTTTCTTAAATCAGAGAAAACCAGGATACCTGCTAATAGTCTCCTGTCAATGAATGCCTTCTCTGAACACCTTGCCCCATTCCTGGTCATAGTACTTCTTTTTCACTCAGAACAATAGACCTCCAACTGCCATAGAAGTTCTAATGCAATGGCTTGGGTTTGAAACGGTCATTGTCAAAATGTTTACTTTTGTTTTAAATCAGTAATACATTTATTCTTGTTTTAAACTCAAAGTAGAGTTGGTTAAAGTTTGGCCAGTCTGTACTATTTATTTCAGTTCCTTTTCACATAATATTGGTTCATCTTCACAAGCACTCTCCAGCCACTTCCAACCTTGTGAATTCCTTCCTCAGAAATTTTTATTCTTTCCCCCCCCAGTATTTTATTTTAGTCAATATTTATTCTTTCCCTGTTCAGATATCATGGGTAGTCATGCCAGTTTCAGCATAGGCTAAGACTTTATACAAAGAGGTCCTCTCTTAGCAGTGCTCAGTTTGGTTCATTTATGATGATGACAAGCTATGTAATGGAGACCTCTTTGTAATCGTGAGTTCACCCATCATTGTAAGAGCACACCTATCATATTCATATGTGTGTATGGAGAACCCTCACATTTTAGTAGCAGGAAACAATGGGAAGTAGTTTCACTCTTTGATGTCATAAAAATACTTATATTCAAGTTGCTTTGGTTTGCTACAGAATCTCTGTCACACTGTTTCACTTGCATTGGTGTACACAGACTCACATACATAGATAGATAAACGTTCTGGGTTGACTCAGAAACTTAGGACCATCAGTGGACTGTTTTCAAGTTGTGTTGAATCTCCTGGACTTGGAAGATGGTAGTAGAATAACTCCAGCAAATAAATCTTATGATTTGTGTGACTCCATTTTAATAATTGGATATGTAATTGAAAATATTTTCATGACATTGATCATCTCCATGTATCAGAGATGACAAGTTTTTAATATGTATTTACTATACATAATTTGTTGGCTGCCTATTGGTGGTGAGACATTTCCAACAAATTTATAGTTCTCAGCAGAACTGGCTGGAATAATTTTAAAGTGACTCCACTTACATTTGTCAAAGAAGCCACGGCAAATACAAATGGATAGTTGTTTGTCTACCTCCAAGGCTGTTCCTTCCTGTTCCTCTTTTGTACTCAATGTGTGCTTAAATCCACTGGAATGTTTATCAAGGAGGTACTGGATTAGCTTTCAGTACTCTGATACTATCCAACTGTGTGTCTTCATCTCCTTGTATCAGGATAATGGATAATCTAGTGTCTGTTAGAGTTTTCTGATTAAAGCTTAACTATATTACATGGATAACAGTGATGGGATAGGGAAAGCAACCAGAAAAATGTACTAGCCTTATCACCCTTGATTAATGAATATGACTAACATCTGTGACAAACATATGTAATTTAGAAACACATATAAACCCAAGCATGCTAAATGGATAATGGGTGTTTACATAGCAGCAGTCAGTTAGGAACATGTTTTTCATCTGTATTTTTTGAGAAAAATGACACCTTTTCTTTTGTAAGCAGGCCCCCTTCCAATTTTCAGTGCTTTTCTTATTTCTAACTTTGAATTCTGTAATATGCTATCCATGGAGCTACTTTTGCACACTGCATGGAAATTGAAGGTGCTTAAAAGCCAAGGTTCCCAAAAAGAGAACCCCTGTGTTCTAGTAGCTGCAATAAGCTTATTTCGTATGTGAGCAAAGCTCTTAGTTTTAGAATACTTAAAAACATTAGAAAACACTTTCAGATGCATAAGAAACTAATTACCATGGCATGAAATTTGAAGGCATTTGAATCTGGATTCTGTTAATTTTTTGAGAGAGAATGCAGTGGGACTTTTTCTGCAAAAGGTAATACATTGATCTGGTTTGAAAAGTGCAGTATAGGAATAATTATAAATATGGGTGTCTTGCCCTTGTGAAAACACGGGTTTTAGAATTGTTTTCATTGCAACTCAATACCGTTTTGAAGAATTCAACAAATGACATTTCTGAAAATAAAATCTAATGTATCACAGTTGTCATGCACAAATTTGACAGAAGAACCTACTTATTAAACTCTACTTGACTTATTAATTTGCTTTTTTAAATATCCTGTTAATCATTTTATTATAAATGAATAATTCAAGATCATATTTAACATCATTGAGTTAGGTTTCTCCTATAAGTTTTGCATTTAAATATAATTTATGTGGCAGCAAAAAAAGTAAGTGAACAAGAAAATGTGAAGGGCCAAATTCAATCTTTACAGAACCCCATAAAAGCTAATGGCATTTCATTTTAAGGTATCTGAGCTTATATTTGAGCTTATTGTATGACCACAAATTATATATAATTTTAAAGCATATGCACTGTAGATTTACACTAAATTAAAAAATCATGACAAGGTCTGAAAGAACACAAAAAGTGAATAAAAAGGCAGTCATAGGGGGAAAAACAAACATTATGTAATACAGAGTATGCACACACTTCATTACAAACTCTTAAGCAGGCTGGCAGGCAGTGTTGGGCTTCAGTCCATTGAGGCATCATATGAAGCAGATCTTTGCCTGATTTTCACCTGACAAACTAACGCCACCTACTTATATCAAACTTTCTGGGTACATCTTTAAAACATATTTAATTGCAATTTCTAATTTCTTTGGCTTCGGGGGTTTTTTTGTTGCTTTTTAATAATTTGAGCTATAAGTAACAGCTCAGGTTACTACATTTGTATTTCTAAGCTATAAGTAACTGCTTGGGTTACTACATATTAATATTTTTAAGCACGCACTACCTTTATTCCTACTGTGTACACATAAAATATTGAAACAGAAAATCAAAAACAGAAAATCTGCCAGCAGGAAGTCCACTGTCACACAGATGGTGAATCCTAACAGGTTACCATGAAAGTCATCAAAACCGGCAAGCTACCGTTGAATATTATGAAAATGAAGAAAATGGCTTGCTACTTAATGAATCACACTTATGGTTCAAGATACTACTAATGAATAAATTGGTGACCACTTCCAAGGATGTTGCTGCAATGGTAAAGTAAATCTACCATATTTACTTACATCAGCTATTCTTGAGAAACATAACCCCAGGTAGCGAGCTCACAAAAAGATAACCAAACATGGAAGACATTTAAATGAAAAAATTGGTATTCCACTAAAACTTCCAATGAAGGTAGTAATTATAATACACCTTCTCAGTATCATATGATATTATCTCCCTTTTATGACTTGCAAAATTATTGAATGTGTTTATGTTTGTCTAAATGATGCATTTGAGCACCCTTTTAAAGCTACTCTGAGTTCTACAAATAACTTTACAAGGAAAATGATCTATTTTGTTATATTTTTAAAGATCAGTAGTTATCTGTGTTAGTCTGGAGTCAGTCAGAAGGCAGAGTAGCTTTGCACCTTTATAAACTAATTAAATCAGAACTCTATAGCATAAACTTTCATAAGCAGAGAACTTCATCAAATGCTGTGAAGGAACTGCAGGAAGTGGAGCTAATAAATAGAAATCTGTGATTATAATACAATAAGTAGGGAAGATGGGAGGAAAAAGAAGGTATAGTGCTGAGAGGGGCAAGGTAGGCAGGAGAGAGAAAAACAAAACAATGACGAATGTAGGGTTTACAGAAGCAAATCTAGATAATGGGATAAGAATATGTATTCTTGCTTTACCCAAAGAGTCCTCAAACCCTGGCCCATGGGCCAGATTTATCCCATGGAGCCATACCATACAGCTCCTGGAGTTCTCCAAGTGTCTGGAAATTTAGTGGGTTGAGAGTGGTAATAGTTACCACAGCTGCCATTTTCTCAGTGGCAAACTTCCAAGGCCCACAGCACATATGGCATAGCCCTGTACATGGGGAGCCAAGGCCGGTGAGGTATGTTCCCATCTGGCCCCACGCAGGATTGGAGCTGGTCTGGTGAGACACCATTCTGTATGCCAGGAGGTTGGACTGGGGCTGGGCACTGGGGCCCAATCATATGTTCGCTGGGTTGGGGAGACAGGGCCCAATCCAGTGCACCTAAGGTTAGCTTTAGGGCTTGTACAGCAAGGCATGATCTGACGTGCACAGGTCAATACTGGAGCTGGGACCATTGGTCAGATCTAATATGCAGGACCAGGGTGGTGCGGCCCAATCTGGCATGTGCAGGGTCAGGCCTAGGGCTAGGGCGTTGGGTCCGATCCAGTGCAGACCACAGCCACAATAAAGCATGTACGACTGAGTCAGATCCAACATGTACCAGATCCAGCCCTGGTCCCATGCATGTCAAATCAGGCTTACAGGCTAGATTCAGTACACAGACCTACCCTAGATTACTCATCCAGCCCACAGGGCCAAAAGGTTGGGCACCACTGGTTTAGACCATACTTAACATAATCCGGTCTGTGGATGATTTCCTGTTCTGCAGTTTCCCAATCAATTTTAATATTCTGCTGTCTAAGAACAGCCACTCTGAGGTGAGCAATAGAATGTACAGGGAGGTTAAACTGTTTTGCCACAGGTTTGTCTGTATTTCCAGTAATGATATCAGATCAGTATTCGCTCATTCTTACACATAGGGATTGCCCCATATGTCCAGTGTAAACAGTAGAGGGGCACTGTAAGCAGGTGGTTACATATGATGTTGGTAGAGGTGTACAGGTAAATGAATATTTTAACCACAGTTTTGTTCTACGATGTTCTTGAAATATTTTTAAGCAAGAGACTTTAAAACTCTCAATCAGGTGTATGATAAGATTGAGAAGAGCTGAAAAGCTGCTACAGACGGCCACATTTTTAAACAGAACACATATGTTCTACTTTCCTGAAGATTTTAAGTTTTTTAATACAAACTTTAGGCAAATTTAGTAGTGAATTTGGCTTAAGATCAACAGGAAAATCAAAGAACCAAATGCTAAAAGAAAATCTGTAGCTCAGTGGAAGAAAGAAGAGAATTTGTGAGAATAAATTAAATGATCTTAAGTTGATCAATGGTGTGATGTATTTGACTGTGTATTACAACCTGAATCATCTTTTAGCTTTAAGCCTCAGAGAACTTCCAGTTAACAAAGAAACTCAGTGTAAATAGTTATTTGAGACAGCATTTTATGTATAAAGCAAATGTGCGATCAGAATAAATGTTTTTGGAAAAAATTTGTTTCGTGCACACTTGTTGATCATATTACCATGAGGCTGACTTTGGCCAAATAGTAGATATACAGGATAAAGCGTCTGTAAAAATGGCAGCTGCTTTGTCAACTGTTATGCTTTCTACATATAATCTGTGCTCGGGCCGGGAGCGATCCACGGCCCTTTTGCGCACGCAGGCTGTGGCCAGCAGCCCGGGCACGCGGGGTCGGAGAGAACGGGCGGCACGCTAGAATTAGTCAGGGACGCGTAATGGTTGATTTAAAGATTATTTACTTACGCCAAAGATGGTCGCGGTGTAGGCTGGACAGTTTTCCAGGCACAGCTCCGATTAAATCCTCGTTTGAGGACTACAACAAGCTCGCTCTCTCCCACGGAGTTGTTGAAGCTCTGTGGGTCCGTTTATTCACTCTCACGAAGTTTGCTAGGCTCCGTGGGTCCGTTTATTCACTCACACGAAGTTTGCTAGGCTCCGTGGGTTCGTTTGCGCGCAGGGAGAGGGATACGTCTAGGAATTAATCGGCGACGGGGAGAGGCTAGAGGCTGATCAGACCTCTGTTGCCTGCTTGAAATACGCTGGGTCCAATAGGCTCCGCAGTGCTTAGAGATCTTCACAAGACGTGAAGTCTCCTCCTCCTGATGTTCGCGGAGTCCTCCAAGTTCTCTAAGTTTTCCAAGTTCTCCAACTTGGGCGGAAACCACCCAAGCCTCTTATACGGCTAGCAAGCCAATCACTAGCCGCCACGTGTGCATAATTTAGAACTAG
>NW_005841926.1:438409-477636 GCF_000455745.1 Alligator sinensis
CTAGAGGCTGATCAGACCTCTGTTGCCTGCTTGAAATACGCTGGGTCCAATAGGCTCCGCAGTGCTTAGAGATCTTCACAAGACGTGAAGTCTCCTCCTCCTGATGTTCGCGGAGTCCTCCAAGTTCTCTAAGTTTTCCAAGTTCTCCAACTTGGGCGGAAACCACCCAAGCCTCTTATACGGCTAGCAAGCCAATCACTAGCCGCCACGTGTGAATAATTTCACGCAAGCCAATAATGGGGCTCGAATTATAATACAAATGGCGGGAACTCTTTGCACCGAGCATTTCTTAGATGCAAAAAGAAGTGCACCATGCAAAGAAAGCTACAAATTGGCGGGAAATTCTCCCTTGCACCAGGGTTCTCCTTTACCGAGCAGAAAACTCCACTGTGCAAAGAAGCTGCAATTTAGCGGGAAAATAATTTAGCAGTGCCAAAGCGCACACAAAAACAAAAATCACAACTTTGGGTTGTGACAATCGGAATCATAACTGTTTGTTTTACTAACAAAGAATAAGTACATATGATTTGTACTCATTAGATTTATATAACAGACACTTGAGGTAGATTCTTGCAGAGATAACAGGTGAAAGGAATGCACGCTTTTCAATGTAGTTTCTCATCAACAAGGATCCTGATTTTCTCCAATTTAAGAAAATCCCCAATTTTTGGTTAAAATAAGGAACCTCAAATCCATGTTTCCATGATTTAAATCTCCCCCTCCCTCCCGCACCCCCATTTAAATCATAGAAAAATGTGGATTTGGTGTTACCCAATTTACGGTTAAAAAAGTATCTTTTTTTTTTAAATTGGAGAAAACCAGGATCCCTGCTTATCAACAGCACTGTTAAATAAATGCGATGAGGCATGAACTTAATTAAATTTGAAGTGTGAGAGAACTTGGATCCATACTCTCAAGATAAGTTTGCAAATTTCTCAGCTGAAAGAAAAAAACTTGTTTCCTGAATAAATTTGATATAGACAAGCAGTCCGTTGGTGTTTTTTTTCCTTTCTTTCCCCCCCCACCCCACTTTTTTAAACATAAATCAATATTCAGAGTAAATCTGCATACATTCTGATTCATGGTTATTTATTCTGGATGAATTTCTATAGAATATTGGGCTTAGATCATTTAATGAAATTTTGGATGTTATTTAACACATTTCAGCCATATATTGATAAGTCTTAGCCATTATTTTTTTTTCCACTAAAGAAAATATTTCAAAAAGTATGAGTCTCTCATAAATCTATTTTTGTAACAATTATTCTTAAACTTTTTAGTTTGATATTAACAGAAAAGTTACAAATTACAACCAGTAGTGATGAATTAAGTAGCATTTCATATTTTCTTCAAATGTAGAAGAGCTGTAAAAGCTTTAGAAAAATCAGAGATTGAAGTAATTTTTTACAATGAGGTAACCTGCTGAGCATTAATTAAATTTGAAAAACAGAATGTCATTTAGCTGTGGAGTACTAAAAATGGAAAAAATCCATGAAGATTAGACAGTGGAGAAGTTTGACATCCCTATCTAACAGCCTGCACAATACAGTATTAAAAGTTAGGGATGTACTTTTACCCAAATAAACTTAAGTACTTTTATTTGAATATGATCTGATTATTTAAATAGTATCAAGAAAATGCAGAGGCAGAAATATAGTTTATATTAAGATAAATAAATTAAATTCATTCTTCTGCATTTATAAAATAACTGTACCTGGAATTCACATGCTAATTGTGATTATTGGCAATACCTATGATAATCATGTTTTGCACATTAATATATCAATTAGACTCAGTCATGCTCCCACTGAAACCAGTGGCAAAATTCCTCTTGACCTTAGCAGGAGGTATTTTTTTAAGTAGTTGGGAAAAAAGCAAGATTATATTCTGTATTTTAAAATCTGGTATAAAGCTAGTTATCCTAAAAAAATCCTGCAATTTTCCTAAATTTAAGAAATGATTAAATACTGTTTAATTGTTGAAGATAAAAAGTATATAAATTAAAATATTTGCAGAGAGTTCAAGCAAATGCTTGTTCAGTTTATCTTCAAGTTACCCAATAAATTCTGCCATCACCTAATCTAGATCAGACTAAATTTATTCATAGCAAGTTTTAGGTATTGCATCTGACATTTAAAGATTAAGAATAATAGTACTCTTTAAAAAAAATTTAAAAAATACTACTTAAGAAGAATCAAAACTAAAAACATATATACTTCACACAAAAATAGCCTCGTTAGAACAGTTTAGTTCAACAAACAAAATTGTTGAAAAAAATATGGTTCCATAAATACCCTCAACACTACAACACAATTGTGATCCTTCTATGTGTAGATACAGGTGTAAAATAAATATTCAAATTGTGGTAATTTTCTCAAGTTAACGATAAAGTAATGTACTATGGTCCTATGGTACTATGATCTAAATGTTTAATTACGCTGACAGTTTTAGGTGATTTATTTTTGGATACTAAACATGACACTGAGGGCTGGCTTTTACACACAATGTTTAGGCATAAAAGATTGCTTGAGTGAAGAATGGAAAGTAAACTGAATACAAGTATTTTACTGAGACTTAACTCCCAACTTAATGTCATTTAGATATGTTGAACCAAATCTTAAGAAGTGCTCAATATTTACTGAGTACCAGGAATGGAGGGCTTGTCCATATCAGCAAAATGTATTGGTTTGACTTAAATTGTGTTTTAAATAGATTGTAAAAGAACTGCAAAAGGCTGGGTGTTTTTATTTCAGTTTAGTGTAAATATAGATCAAATGAAAATAAAGCCTAAATAAGAGTGGTCATACAGACTTTCACAGGTTTATAACTGCATCGATTTAAATTCACAGTTTATGTAGAACTAGTGTAACATTCTCAACTTCCCATTTTATTTGTTTTCCAAACTGATGTTTCTGAGGAGTCTCTATGCGTAAAATAAGCAGTGCTTAATGTTCTCAATCAAGTCCATGATCCTTTATACAAACAAATCAAGTGCAGGCTTTGTTACAAACCTGTAATAAATGCTAGTACTATCTTCATTCTATTTGAATGAAGAATTTTGGTTAGGAACTATTCAACTTTACAAATTTCGATGAAATATCCTGATGTAACTATACAGTACTTTTAGATCAACCATGTGAATATGGTATTACTTAAAGGGTACAATAAAAGATATAATGTCTGAAATTGAAAGTCAAAATATTACATTAGAGACTCACTGATATGTCATTGTTCAACTATAGAATCAAACATCAAAAACAAATAAATCAAAACAAAAGACCTTGGAGATACTATGAATGGCATGTGAGGGGGGAGTGTCAACTTTGGCCACTAGCCAATTTTGGATAGTTGCCTGTGTACGTCTTCAATTTAATTAATGTGTGTGGTAGAGTTTATAAAGTATGCTAACAAAGCCAAGGGTGCTTGGAAGTAGCCTGAGCCTGACCTTGTATTCTTGATGTAGGATCATTGGACATATTTGGCTTTTAACAGTTAGAAATTCTGTTGTGGTAACTGCAGATCTTCTTAAGATTTTATACATTTGATAAAACAGATCAAGACATTTTTAGCTCTTTTCATTTGAACTGCTTGGCTTCAGTTTTGTATACTGAATAACTCAAATGGTTTGCACCTGAACTTTATGAAAAACAGTTTTGTATTCTAAACCAGGGGTTGTCAACCGGGGATACACGTACCCCTAGGGGTACTTTGAAAGGTCCTAGGGGTATGTGTGGGTGGGTGGGGACGGAGCACCATCACCCACCACCCCGCACCATCACCTCCCAGAAGCAGGGCTGGCAGGGGCAAGGACAGCAGTGCCTCTCTGCAAGTGGCACAGGCGCTGCCTGGTCAGCCAGATGCAGTGGGGAGGGGAGGAGCTCACATGTGGCAGCCACTGCTGCCATCCATCCCCTCCACCCCGCTGCTTCATGTCCAGCTCCTGCCACCAGAACGGGTACACTTCTTTAAAAAGGTTAAAAGCCCTGTACTAATCTAATAAAAACACATTGTAATTTAAGCTATTTTAAAAGTATTGTATCATAAAAATGTGACAAGGCTATAAAAGAACCACTTTCTAGAATCTGAAAGGATGGACCAGAATTAACAGTGGCAGATTTATATGTAAACAATCTTGCACCTTGTGGTTACAAGACATTTTGATGTAGTAAATACAAAATGCAAACTTTATTCCCGCAGAAAACTCCATATGGAATGAACAAAATATTGTTCATAATAGAAAGAGAATTACAAATTTGTGAGATCATAGCTGAGATGTCTCATGTTTTATCAATTTGTAGTATACATTTTTAGATGACAACAACAATACATATATCCTAATTAGGACTAGTTGTT
The DNA here is from genome assembly GCF_000455745.1 of Alligator sinensis. Taxonomy (NCBI): domain Eukaryota; kingdom Metazoa; phylum Chordata; order Crocodylia; family Alligatoridae; genus Alligator; species Alligator sinensis. Next base: position 442,763 of record NW_005841926.1, read on the forward strand.
GGTTGGTTGTTTACTTTATATACTTTATAGATTTTGTCAAATAAATCTTTACATTAAATTTCTTCACCAACTGCAAGCTGTGTGAAGGCTTAAAGCTGAAAGATACCATAGATTATATCATACACAAATAAAAACATTACACCATTGGTCGGCTCAAGCTCATTTCATTTTTTCTCACAACTTCTCTTCCTTCCACTGAGTCACAGATGTTCTTTCAACGTTTGGTTCTTTTTTGATTTCCTGTTGATTTAAGCCAAATTCTCAGTTAAATTTATGTAAAGTTGTGTCAAAAAACTTAATATCTCCAAGAAAGTGAAACATATGGGTTCTGTCTAAAAATGTGGCCCAGTCAGTAGGAACTTTTCAAATCTTTTCAACCTTATTATACAACTGACTGAGAGATTTGAAGTCACTTGCTTCAAAACATTTCAAGAGAATCCTAGAACAAAACTGTGTTTAAAAATATAATAGTCCACTTACCTTTTGAAATCACTGTTGAACTCAGAGAAGCCCCAGAAGAGCTTTCAAATGTATCATTTAAAGAAACATAAGCAGTTTCAATCACTTTGCAAATCATTAAAGGGACAAAAATAGAGCGGGATCTTGCGGGAGTTGTAGAAGGGAATATTTGTCCTGTTACTGAGAGAAAGTGGTGGGATAAACCTACTGCTCTTTCAGAGAAGGGTTTTGTGTCTCAAAGGTATGAGAGCTCAAGAAAGAAAAATACAGCTGGAAGGACAGACAAAAATGCCCCTAGGTAGAAGCCCTGGGTGGCAAGCAGAAAAAAGGACAAGAGAGTGTACCTACAATCACCAGTAGTCCTGCTACCGGTGGAGTGAAACTAAGCTGAGACTGCAGCCAAAGGGGAGGCAGCTGGTAAAGCTGAAGGTATGATGAGAAACCTTGTGCTCAGGCACAATAGGTCTGGCTGACCAGAAGAGGATGGCTGAACTAGAATAAAAGGATTGCCCTCAGGCCAAAGGGATTACTCTAGTCCTTGGATGGGAAGGAAGAGGCAGTTCCTAGGCATGTCACTATGGAACCTGGAGTCACAGTAAAGAAGAGCTCTGATGTACAAGGACAAAGACACTTCTTTTTGAGTGCTCAGTCTCCCCAGAGGGTGAAGATCTGAGTTTATATGATTTTTTCCCATGAATATCCCGAAGGGCTATATTTTTCATTGCGATTAGGACAGTAACAAAAAGGAGGACTGGAAGTAGCCAGGAGGAGAGCCTTGGAGGCTGCATTGCAGGTGCTAAAGTGCCCTGCAAGTTTTAACCCCCTCTAGAGCCAAGCGCCAGAGAGAAAGGGGAGTGAGAGAAAGGCAGAGAGAAAAACTGATTAACCCCTCTGGCAAGGGACAGAAGTTACACACAAACTGGTATAAGTGATCAAAAAACAGTTCAGATCTGTAACAAAAGAGCAGTTCAGTGGGACATAAAGCTGTGGAACATAAAGCACCAGCACAGTGCCTGCTGCTGATAAGCAAAGGCTAGAATATGGGGGTCTAGGGCTTCAGATAGTAGCCAGAGGAAGTAAGCAACATGAGAGAGTTGAGGTCTAGGAAGACACAAAGGTTTTTCATAGATTTATAGATGTTAGGATCAGAAGAGACCTCAGCAGGAAAGAGCGCTGAGGTCAGATGAACCCAGCTAAGTGCTTGTTCATTCTCCTCTTGAAGACCCCCCAAGGCAGGGGAGAGCGCCACCTCCTTTGGAAGCCCATTCCAACCTTTACTGTAAAAGTTCTTTCTAATGTCCAACCTAAATCTGCTCTCCATCAATTTGTGGCGGTTGTTCCTAGTTACTTCAGGGGTGCCCTAGTAAATAGAGCATCTCCTATTTCCTGCTGCCTTCCCCTGATGAATTTATAGGCAGCCACAAGATCACCTCTCAGCTTTCTCTGGAGAAGGCTGAAAAGATCTAGGTCCCTCAGTCTCTCCTCATAGGGCCTTGCTTGCAGGCCTCTAACCATATGTGTAGCCCTCCTCTGGACCCTCTCAAGATTCTCTGCATCCCTCTTGAAGTGCAGCGCCCAAAACTGGCCGCAGTACTCCAACTATGGCCTCACCAGTGCTGCATAGAGGGAAAGCATCACCTCCCTGGACTTGTTTATCATTCATCTGCTAATGCATGATGAAGTGTGGTTAGCCTTGTTGATCACTTTGTCACATGGACAACTCATGTTCATCTTGGAGTCAACTATGATTCCAAGATACCTTTCCGCTGCTGTGCTGCTGAGGCCATCCCTCAACCTGTAAGTGTGTTGGTGGTTCTTTATGCCCAGGTGCAGCACTAAGCAATTGTCTTTTTGAACTGCATCCTATGTCATTCTGCCCATTTTTCAACCTGTCCAGATCCACCTGGATCTGTTCCCTGCCCTCTGGTGTGTTAACTTTGCCCCATAATTTGGTATTATCTGCAAACTTGGACAGCGTGCTCTCTATGCCCTCATTCAAGTCACTGATGAAGACATTGAATAGCACCGGTCCAAGGACTGAGCCTTCTGGGACTCCACTGCCCACATCTTTTCAGGTCAATATCGACCTGTCCACTAAGTCTCTGGGTGTGACCCCTAAGCCAATTTGCCACCCACCTGACTGTGTAATCATCTACATCACAGCCTGTCAAGTTATTTATGAGAACAGAATTGGATACCGTATCAAACGTCTTCTTAAAGTCTAGGTAGATGACATCTACCTTGACTCTTGCATCTAAGCATTTTGTGACCTGGTCATAAAAAGAAACAGTTAGTCAGGCAGGATCTACCTGCAATGAACCAGTGCTGATTTCCTTTCAGCATTATTTCCCCTGCTGGGCTCCCACAAATGTGATCCTTAAAGATTTTTTTCCAGAGTTTTCCCAAGGATAGAGGTGAGACTAACTGGGCTATAGTTTCCTGATCCCTCCCTCCTCCCCTTCTTGAAAATAGGGGCCACATTGGCCCTTTTCCAGTCCTCTGGCACCTGACCAGAGCACCATGAGTGCTTGAACAGCCATGCCAGCGGCTCTGCTATGACACTGGCCAATTCCTTTAGCACCCTTGGATGAAGTTCATCTGGGCCCGCTGATTTGAACACATCCAGCCCCTCCAAGTGCCCCTTCACTAAGTCTGCACTAACAGTTGGTGGGCTGGTGTCCCTCCTGTGTCTATTTATGATCCAGTTGGGAGATTTGTTTTGGTCTGTGTCTAGGAATACAGATGCAAAGAACTCATTGAAGAGCTCAGCTTTGTGCCCTCTCTCACCAATTGCCCTAGGTTGTCCTGTAGGGGTCCTATGCTACCTTGTACCTTCCTTTTGCTCACTATATACCTGAAGAAGGACTTTTTGTTGTCCTTAATTTTTGTTGCCAGCCTAAGTTGTAATCCTACTTTGGCCTTTCTAACTGATGCCCTGCAAGTGCGAGCCAGGGAGGTATACTCCTCCTTGGTAGCTACCCCCTGCTTCCACAGGCTGTGTACCTCTTTCTTTGCCCTTAGGCTTTCCTGGAGTTCCCTGTTTAGCCAAGAGGGCTTCTTGGCCCCTTTGCCCCCTTTTATACTTAATGGGATTGTCTCCTTCTGTGCCTGTAGGATCACTCTCTTGAGGAACAGCCACCCTTCCTGGACCGCCATTTCACCAATGTTCTTGAGCTTTAACACCTCACTAACTAATCTCCTGAGCACACTGAAATTAGCCTTTCTGAAGTCTAGCACTTCAGCCCTGCTGGTTAGTTTACCCACCTGTCGCTGGATAGTGAATTCAATCAATCGATGGTCACTGTCCCCTACGTTACCTTGTACCTGCAAATTCCCCACCAGGTCAACCCCTGTAGCTAACACCAAGTCCAGCAAGGCATTCCCCCTAGTGGGATCATATATTTCCTGCATCAGGTGGAGGTCCTGTATGCAGATTGAGAACCTACGTGCACGGTTAGATTTGGCTGACTGCTCCTCCCAGCAGATGTCAGTCACTGATGACAACCATATCTCTCGACCATATGACCTCTGAGAACTGTCTGGAGAATTCCAGGTCTAGCTCATCCTCCTAGTGTGGCAGTCTAAAGTAGACCCCCACTACCAAGTCCCTTTCCCCCTAACTCCCTTGTATCTTGACCCACACTACCTCAGTTTGGCCCTCATAGATTCATAGATTGTAGAGTTGGAAGGGACCACAATGGATCATCGTGTCCGACCCCTTGCCCCTGGCAGGAAAGAGGACCGAGGTCAGATGACCCCAGCCAGGTGACTATCTAGCCTCCTCTTGAAGACCTCCAAGCTAAGTGATAGCACCACCTCTCTTGGAAGCCCATTCCAGATCCTGGCCCCCCTTACTGTGAAAAATTTCTTCCTAATATCTAAACTAAATCCACTCTCAACTAGTTTACACCCATTATTCCTAGTCACTCCCTGGGGCGCCTTAGTAAGCAGTGTTTCCCCTATTCCCCGTTGACCTCCCCTAATAAATTTATAGGCGGCCACAAGATCTCCCCTCAGCCATCTCTTGTGAAGGCTGAAGAGATTCAGCTCTCTCAACCTCCCCCCTGTAGGGTCTATCACAAAGGCCCCTCTGGACCCTGTCGAGATTCCCCGCGTCCCTCTTGAAGTGTGGCACCCAAAACTGGACACAGTGCTGCATAGAGGGGGAGCATCACCTCCTTTGTTCTATTAGTCAGGACAACAAGGTGCGATTGGCCTTGTTGATGGCCTCGTTACACTGCCAGCTCATGTTCATTTTGGAGTCAATTATGACTCCAAGATCCCTCTCTGCCTCCGAGCTGCTGAGAAGGACACTCCCTAACCTATAGGTGTGCTGGGGGTTCCTCCTTCCCAGGTGGAGTACCTTACATTTATCTTTACTCCACTGATCCCATCTTGATTATAAAGGATGTATATTGTTCCTTAACATAGAGAGCCAACACCCCACCTTTTCCCCCCACTCTATCCTGTCTGTACAATCTGTAACCCTTAATGCCTACTGCCCCATCATGAGTAGGGTCCCGCCAGGTTTCAGTTAGTCCAACCAGGTCGAAGTTGTTGCTTGCAAGCAGGAGTACAACTTCCTCCTGCTTGTTCTCCATTTTCCTAGCATTAGTGTTGAGACTTTTAAGCCCCCCGATGGGTGCCCTTGGTACCTCCCTGTCCTGATGTCTATTGGGCCCCTTAGTGCTTACCTTAAGGCTTACCTGGGATGATCCAATGCATTGCTCATGGCTCACTGATCCTAGGTACTCCTTATCCTCTGCTTCCCCATCCCCTGACAAACCTAGTTTAAAGTACTTTGGAGGATATCAACCAACCTGTAAGAGAATAGACTCTTACTAGCGGGTTGAGTCCATTGGCTCAAAGGAATAATTTCAGCAAAGCATGTGGGAAGCAAAAAGCCTCTATTAAAGCCCATTGAGAAATTTAGGACCAGTTGGACCATAGCTGCAGCTTGTCAAACTTGGTGAGACTTGACATGCTAGTGAAGTAAGCCTGGGTTAAGACTGCACATTAAAAATACCACTCCAAGGGTCTGGGCACCTTTCAAAGGAATATTTATCCCATCAAGGCATGGTAGGAGAGACACTGGATGAAGGAGCTGGTGTGGGGTGGGCTAGCTGGCTGGCCATTTGGTAGCTGGGGTGGGGGAGGAGGGGAAGCACCGCTACTGCTCACATGGGCTAGCCATGCCACAAGGTGTATTATAATCAGGGATCCTGGTTTTCTCTGATAGAAAAAAGAATCCCCAATTTTCAGACTTAAAAAATAACCCCAAATCCATGTTTTTCTATGATTAAAATGAAATATCTAATATCTATATATTAGTGGGTTTTCATTTTAATCATAGAAAAATGTGGAGTTTAGGTTACTTTATTTAATCTGAAAATCAGGGAGTTTTGTTTTTTTTATCAGAGACTAGGATCCCTAATTATAATTATGAACTTCATTGGGAGATTTAGAGGAATACCACATTTTTCATGTAAATGATTTTAATTTTTGGTAATATTTTTGCGAGCTTGCTACCTGCAAGGTTATGAGGTTATGAGTTTGTCAAAGAAAGCTGGTGTGAGTAAATATGGTAGATTTACTTTGCCATTGTAGCAATATCCTTTGAAGTGATCGCCGGTTTTCTCACTAATAGTTTCTTGTACCACAATATGCGATTCATTCTGTAGCAAGTGATTTTCTTCATTTTCATAATATTCAATAGCAGCTTGCCTGTTCTAGTTATTGACTTTCATGGTGACCTGTTAGGATTTACCATCTGTGAGATGGTGGACTTCATGCTGGAAGATTTTCTGTTTCAATATTTTATGTGCAGACAATAAAGATAGTATGTGCTTAAAAATGTTAATATGTAGTAACTTGAGCAGTTATTTAGAGGTTAAATCATTAAAAGGAAAACATGAGACAAAAAAGAAAAGAAATTGCAGTTAAATGTGTTTAAAATGTGCACCCACAGAGTTTCATCTACCATATTTACTTGAATATAAGACAAGGGTTCTTTTCCCTCAATCAGAATAGGGAAAAAAGCACCTTCATATTTGCATATGAAGTGGAGGGTGGAGTAGGTGGCTGCTGCAGCTCTGACTCCAGTTCTAAGCCTGGGTTGGGACCAGTCAGACCTACAGCAGACTTCTGCCTCCCCACTCTGTTTCCCCTTTGCTGTAGCAATGTGCGGAGGGGATTCGAGACAACCCTTCAATACTTAGATTCTACACATGAAAAATTATAACAAATTTATACATTTTCAATATATGGAAGCTAATTTTATATTCAGGGTCATCTAATATTTGAGTAAATACGGTAAGTAGGTAGTGTTACTGTGTCAGGTGAAAATCGGGTATATATCTACTTCACAGTGGACTGAGGTCAAGGACTGCCTGGCAGCTTGCTCAAGAGTTCGTAGATAGAGTGCATGCATGCTCTGCATTGCATAATGCTTTTTCTATGACAGCTTTTTTATTCTTTTTTTTGCTTTTTTCAGACTTTTTTCATGATTTTTTATTTTTTTTTCTAAATCTACACTCTATACACTTCAAATGGTTTATAATTTATACAGTAAATGTAAATACTATAAAGTATTCTTAGAATAATTCTCATTAGCATATTAGTGTATAGATGTTGAAGAAGGGTGGGTAAAATGTAGTAAGCTTTGACATTTCATTTAAAAATTAACTCTGGATATTTTTACTCTAATTTAGAAAACAGTGGTTAAAGTGAGTTGAAATATCTCCCATTTTTTCCATATATCTCTATACCAGTGATTCTGTATAGCTTCCTTCACTCCTGTCTTCATGTGGATATGAGACACGTTGGGCATGGGAGCTTTTTTTGCAAATTTGGTGAGGGGGGAGGTGGACAGGGGAGAAACTTTTCTATGACTTCCCAATTTTCCACAGAATCAATTTAAAATAGTAACATAAAAATGATGCTGGCTTGATCAGATTTCCTTATCAACCAGTTATAGTTATTAATCCTTGGCTCCACTGAAAATAGATTTGGTACCACGTAAGAGAGTTTGGCCAAAACCCCCCAAAATATTAGCAATATCATTTTATCTGGATAATTGAACCCAGCTGTATGTGTTGAATAAGAAAGAAAATATGGACCAGGTCTCCCTCTTGCATACAATTCCACAGAATTTTCACATTTAGTTTTTTCCAAAAAACCTAAAAGATTCTTAGCACTTTTAAGGTGGAGTGTAGAAATTTGGAGGGCATCTTAGCCAACTCTGTGGATCTTAGGGGAATGACTGTATCTCTGAAATGAAGCCTGTCTTCTAAGCTTAATTGATATCCTTGATGATCTTCTGTTATCTTTTTAGTTTACCTTAGTCAATGAAGAACACCCACCATATCATCATCTTTAGGCCCTAAACTAAAAGGGCTTTTCTTGATCGTTCATACTTATATCCCATACTAATATCAATATATTGATATTCTTTAATTTGACATCTCTTCTATTTTTTACACTTAATTTTCAAATATATATCTTCTTTCCAAGGTTAAAATTAATTTTCTTAATTCTTGTACCTTTTTTTTTTAAGTCCTAATTTTGTGTCTCAGAATTGTACAGCAGTTGCCACATTAGACTACCCTATACAAGTATACAAGAAACCCACAGACCAACATACATATCTGCACAGAACCAGCAATCACCCTAAACACACCAAAAAAGCTGTGATATACAGCCAAGCCCTCAGATACCACCACATTTGTACTGAAGAGAACACCCGGGATTGCCACCTTACCAATCTTAAAAAGGCTTTCACCCAACAAGGACACTCATCCAGAGAGATAGATCGCACATTTGAAAGAGCCACCCGGATACCACGTGAAGAACTGCTGCAGTACAGAAGAAAACCCCCCACAAATCGCACACTGCTGGTTATGACATATCACCCCACCCTTGAACCTATACAGAAAATCCTCAAAAAATTGCAACCCACACTAGAAAGAGACCCTATTCTTAAAAAGATCTTCCCAGAGCCACCCATCCTAGCCTTCAAACAAGCACCGAACCTCGCCAACCTCATCACCAGAAGCAAACGTCCTCAAGCCCAGAACACACCAAGAGGATCCAGGCCATGCCATGACAAGAAATGCAAAACCTGCCAACACATCTCCACCACCCCCACTATTACTACACCCCACAACAGAACCATCAGCATCCCTGGATCTTACAGCTGCACCTCCAGAAATGTAATATATCTCATCCAATGCACCAAATGCCCTGATGGAAAATATGTAGGAGAGACCAAACAACAACTGCACACCAGAATGAACTCACACCGGAAATCTATCTAAGACAGAAATACCCAATTACCGGTGGGGGCACATTTCTCACCGGAGGTCGGACTGAGACTCCGATCTCTCAGTCCTGATCCTCAAGGGAAACTTACACAACTCTTCCCAGAGACAAGCCTATGAGCTCCATTTCATCAACCTCGTGGATACTAGAGATCATGGACTAAACATAGACATTGGATTTTTGACACATTATAATTTGCCTGGCAACTGACCCCCCAGCCCAGCCCCTGGCTTCTTTACTTTTCATTCCATCCAGGAAGAGCACATACCAACTGCTGAAACTTCCTTAGCCTGAGGAAGGGTTTTTGAACTCGAAAGCTTGCTTAATAACTATTCTCCAACTATTTGGGTTGGTCTAATAAAAGATATCAAATTCACCCAAGGAACCTTGTCTGACTAGACTACCCTATGGCATTCTGCATTTACTTTATTTTCAGTCTTGAATTTGGAATGTAGCTATTTCACAGTTATAAATTCTAGCTAAAATAAATTTGAAGCTTATGCAGTGTTGCTAATTTATGAATTTATTGAAAGTCTCTCAATATGTTTCTTTTATAAATTTCTTATGGAATCATAACTGCATAAGACTTAATTTTCCTTGAAAAAAAGTTTGTACTTTTCACCATTTCAGAGAAAAACTTGAAGCTGAGCCCTAAAGACCACAAAAACCAAAGCAGACAAGAAAACAATAAATATTAATCTGAGTCCACTTTTGGGGGCTTGTGTCATAGCGCCTACCTCTGAAGGGTGTGGATGCTTTATTACCTTCTGTCTTCTCTCTACTTAAGAGTGCTTACTTTCTACTTAAGTCTGCTTCTTGCCTACTGTCTCTCTCTCACCCGCCACAACTTTGATGTAAAAAAAAAAAAAGGAAGGAAGGAAGGAGAATTGGTTCTGACAGGAGGCAATTCATAGATTGTAAGGGGCTGGAAGGGCCCTGCTCTTTCCGATCAGCTGACAGGTCCAGGTGCAGGCTAATTTGCTCTTTAGCCTCTTGCTCTGATAACCTGCACCTGGGCTTCCGTCTGTCTCTTTGGGCTCTCCCCAGGCAGTTTCTGCTCTTCTAGGAGCAGGCACTTTAGTGCCCTGTGACACACCTTTCCCCTTAAGCCTCACACTCACCAGGGTGGGTCTTCACTCTGTGTCACCCTGTACTCTTCGTCTTAGGCTCCTGATTCCCTTGGTTTTGCCACCCGACAACTCTGGAACATGAAGGCAGAGATTTTCAGGCGCCTACTGCTCGCCTTTTCCCCAAGGACGCACCATGTGGGATTTGATGGGAGTTCCCCCGCCACGGGTAGTCCCCCCACATTAGCCAACCTTGGTAAAGTATATGTGACAGGCTGGCTGGTAGTGACTTAGCCCAGGGGTTTTGAAAGGGCAAAAGATGATTGGAGGACTTGAGATTCCCTTACCTCACCAATCTGGTAATGATTTGGCCCAGGGGTTTTGAAAGGGCAAAAGATGATTGGAGGACTTGGGATTCCCTTTTGTCACCAATCAGGCCCCAGAGACTCACCCTTCATGTCCCCTGGTTGACCCCTTGGGTCACCTGCGGGGGGGATAAAAGAGGCAGCGCAGCTGACTCAGGGAAGAGACCAGTGAGGGACCACAAGGAAGGAGCTTCAAGGAGCTGGCAAGAGCTGAGCCAATGGGGCGGGAGCCATTGCCCCAGAAAAGCCTGAAGGAGTGGGACCTGCAGGCAGCACTGGGGTCCTCAGCGCGTGGCATGCGGCTGGCAGGAGAGGCTCCCCCCTGGGCTCCAGGATCCCCTATGAGAGGCTGTCGCCAGCAGGAGAGGCTCCTGAGCTCCAGCAATATCTGAACAGTGACCCGAGAGGTTCCCAGCTCTGCTTCCAGCTCCTCCAATCAGAGACCAGGCAGCTCGATGTGAGGCCGGGGATCCAGGAAGGTCAAGACCCCTAGCAGCTTGGAGCAGTACTAGCAGTGGTGGCTGTGTGGCAGAGTATAAATATATAAATTTTTGCATAGGCCACACCCCCAACTTTTGCTTCAACCAGTTTACTCAGGGTCCACCAACTAACCTGCCCTGGGATATTACTAACATATAGCTGAGGTCTTCTCCGAGGCCTTTGTTGCCCTTTGGGTGGTTGTTCCCTCTTCCTCATCTCTGTTCCCTTAGCCTGATTTTCCTTTCTGGGCTCACCTAATCTCTCTTTTCTGGGGTTTGTCTCTGACCCATGGTGCCCTGGGTCACCTGTGTACAACCCTGGCAAATTAGATGACAGGTCTCACTCCTTGAGCTAGCCTACTTACTCTTCCCTGTCATCACAACGTCTGCCATAGCTACACCGGTTGGCCGGACCTGACTTGGTACCATGCTTACTCCCTTGCCTTGCTGTATAATGAGTTCCCCCAGATGTTGTCTTAGCCAGCTTGTCTCATCTACATGGTTACTCATCCATTGGTCCCATTTCTGGTTCAGGCATTCTATGAGTGCAGGCAGCATCCCTTCTGGTAGGGTAGTAGAACTTACCCCTATGGATCCCTTCGCCATGGTGCTTCTCTCCAGTTTCACCAGTCCGGCCCCCCTCTCTTGGGATCTCAGGGTCTAGGTGTCCAGGTAGCTGCACCTGTTCTGGAGGCTTCAGAACCCCTAGTTGTGTGGTCGCTAGCTGTATCTCCATTTCCCTTAAGGACTCTTTCAACACCTCAAGCTCGCGGAAATGCTCTTGGTGCTCAGTGTTCACCGCAGCTATTGTATTCCATTAATTGGGCTCCCAGCACCAACAACTTTCCTCTAATTGTGTCTGCGGTCATTAGCATTCAAGGGTTCTGCCCTGCTTCTGCAAGTGTTGCATTCCTTGATGCATCTGGCACCTCAGTCTCACTGGGATCCTGGACTTATATAACAGCCTGTGCCCCTGCTTCTCATAGTAGTTGGTTCTCCTGCCGCAGTGCTTGGGCTTGTTCCCTTGCAGCTTGTGCCTGAAGCTGCAACTGCTCTCTTTCTGCATTCATTACTGCCTCTCTAGCTATGCTGTCTTCTACAAGGGCTTTCAGGGCTGTACCTGTTCCCCAAGTTGGTCTTTCTCTGCCTCCACTCTTTGCAGTTGGATCCGTAATCCATCATGCTCCTCTTTCATGGTCTCCACCTCCTTTTCAAGGGACCACTTCTGGCCCTGTAATGCCTCATAGTTTGCCATATATTCTTTCATTTTTTCCATCTCTCTCGAAATTACCTTTCCTGTTTCTTCTGTCTGGGTATGGCTTTTGACCAGCTCATCTTGCAGCTTCTCCGCATGGCGTTCAGCTTGTCTGCATCTCTGTTGCTAAGCGTCTAACTCTTCCTGCAACTCTGACATCTGGTCCTCCTGGCAGTGCAGTCCTGTCCAGAGGGCTGCTATGATGCCCTGAAACACCTCCAACTTCCGCAATACCTCCTCCTACTCTTCAGGCCATACTGTGCTGACTTCTGGGGGCCTTGACATCCACACTGTCAGCTCCTTCTTCATCCTCTGGAGCGCCTCTTCCCACTCCCAGCTCTTCTGAGCCTCGTTCACGATGAGCTGCTCAAGTGCTCACATCCTCTCGGTCTCCGTGGCTATCAAGCGCCTAATCTCCTTAGACCCTCCTTTCTTGCCTGACTGGACTTGCTGTTCTAAAGCTGCAAACCTTGCTTCAGCTTAGTCTTTCTGAGATTGGGCCACTTCTAACTCCCATTCTAACCAGGCTGTTTTTTCCTTTAACTCATCCACCCCACAATAGCCAGGTGAAGTTCTCCTGTTTCAGACCTTCCATGGTCTCTGCCTCATCCATCACTCACTCTTGGCCTTACTACTTTTTGGACCAGGGCCTAAAGACTTCCCCTGCACTGTCTCTGGTAGTGGTATTGCCCCCTCAGCCTTGTCTCCAGTGCTGTGGTGCCACTGCCTTACTACAAATATATTTCTATGTATACCTTAGCCCCAAAGGTTCGCTTCCCTTCTCAGGGACATGGGTTTCTGACTTCCCGGCCAATGCACCATTTTGTCATGAGATGGGGTCTCCAAGGATGGCTGTGTTACCCTAGGGCCCCTTGACCATGCCTATGTGGCCCGATGGGCACCCTCTTTTCTTTCCCACCACATCTTGATGAAAATATAATATAGGGAGGCTGCCTTCGTGTCTGGTCGGACGTGATCCTGATGGACTTTCCTGAACCCCATGGGTCCCCAGATCCCTTGTGGATCCTATTTCAAAATAGATGTTTCAGGATACCCCAGCCTTATGGGCTATGTGTGTGGCTCCAAACCACCCCTTTACCATGCCCCAAGCTTCGCAGATGGTATTGCTGTTGTTTCTCCCAGGCCTTGCTATAACTCAGCCCCTTGTCCTCACTGGGCTTCCCCACAACTCTGTCCCTGTGCCCCTTGGCACTGGGCTCTTTGCAGCCCTGCCTCTGTCTCTGCACACCTCGGTGCTGGGCTCTCTAGAGCCTTGCCTCTGTCTCCATGACCCTAGGGCTGTGCCCTCGCTTGCTCCGGGGTCTGTGCACCCCAAATACCACGCCCTCACTGGTGCCGAGGGCCCCCCAATGAGGTTTCCTCCTTCCCCAATATCCTCACCCAAACCACCAGTTTTTATGAAACAGCAAACAAAACATAAGCCCCTGGACTATAACATAACACAAGTTCCCATTGTTCTTCACCCCTTTAAAAGAATCAAACTTTGCCCCAGGCATTCCCAGAAGCTAGACTCACCCTCAGGCCTTTTCCCCTCACTCCCTGTAGGAGGGTTCCTTCCCACTTGCCCACTGACAGATAACTGCCAGCCCTAGTTCTGGCCTGGGGATTAATAAGGGCCCAGGCCCCTGCCCTTTCCAGTCAGCTGACAGGTCCAGGTGCAGGCTAATTTGCTCTTTAGCCTCTTGCTCTGATAACCTGCACCTGGGCTTCTGTCTGTCTCTTTGGGCTCTCCCCAGGCAGTTTCTGCTCTTCTAGGAGCAGGCACTTCAGTGCCCTGTGATAGGAAGCATTTCCCTTTCATCCGAAGAATATGGAGATTTTTATTCAGCTGCAAGTGTGATTTGCATCTTGAATGTAAGAATGTGAGAGAGATGGTGATTGCAGATATACTAGAACACTTTACACAAGTTAGTGAAACAAAGGGTGCTATACAGATTATTTTTTAACATTCTAAGTCTGTGGAATGTTAGCCAGTGTTAAAGTTCAAACAGTTTCAGAGCTGCATGTTATGATTTAATGTCTTTTCTGAGCTGCACAACTGTGACTTGCCACTAGAGGGCCTGGTGAGCAAGGGCACGACCAGGAGCCAGGACTCTATCCCTCCTGGGGAGCAGAACAGCCAGGGGTTAACCATGGCAAGAACATGGAGCATATAGAAGCATGCCTCCCTGGCCTCCATGCTCAGTGCTAGGTAGTCACTTTTTCCCTCCATCTCCAGAAACACAGGTGTCTGGGGAGGGAAGCCATGGAAGCCATGACCATCTTCTGGCCACGGGAGAGCTGTCTGGATATCTAGCAAAGGCTTACCCCTAAGGAGAGGGCTACATATCTGCACCTAAGCCCAAAAGCCCAGATCAAGTGTCTGGGTGTCCTTGGAGCTGGAAGCATAGTAGCATGCAGACTGGGGACACACCCACTGGGGGAAGCTGGAGGTATTGGCTTGAAGCCAGTACCACCCCCTGAGCAGTAAAGCTAGGGAAGGTTGAAAATATGTTAGAGAAAGAGGGGCTGGGAGCCATCATCCTGGGATTCTGGATGACTGCTAATTGGTTGTTTTAATGGCCTAACTGAATCTTGCTAGCTGAAGCTTTATAGAACAACTCTAATTGGTTGCTTTATGGGCCTAACTGAAGCTTGCTAGATGAAGCTTGATAGAATGACTCAAAGATAACCCTCACCCAAAATGACATAATTTTAAGACAGAAGGTACTTAGCACAGTTCAACACTCTGTAATGTGTGGACTTTCCCATTTTAAGTCTCTTTGGAATGGTTTAAAAGTCACCTGTAACATCACCCAAAGTTCAGAGTTAGTCTATGTTAGTTTTGTAAGAAGGCATTATCCCATCTCAGATTAAATGGAAACTATGATTACCAAAAACTATGATTGCCAAAATTCAGGAAGAAATTCCATGGAAAATGAGACCATAACTACAGGCTTGTTGGGACAACATGTATCTAATAGGGGTGTGCGAAGTGGGCAGTATTCGATTCGGATTTGAATTCAGCCCAATTCGGGGGACAGTGATTTGATTTGCTGATTCAGATCACTTTCCTGATTCAATTCAGCCAAATCTGAATCTGAAGATTTGATTCTGATTTGGAGAATCAGCAATTTGGCCATAGACACAGTTTTATATGTTTTTTCTACATTCCTCAAGGTACCAGGTGCAGCTCATGAACACTGAGATGGTGGGGAGGATGGAGTGTCCATGGGAATGGCGGGGGGGCCCTCACATGCTCAGGGGTGGACCCAGAAGTGGACTAGCATTACTTCCGGTCCACTACAGGGTCCACCACTGAGTGTGTGAGAGACCCCCCTGCCCCAAGCCTCCCCCAGGTCGACAATTGGACCCTGGGTGCCCCCCAGACCCAGGAGGCACCAGTCACTGAGCTGGAGGGAGGGGCTGGTCCCCCCACGCTCCGCAGCAGACCCAGAAATTGACTGGAAGTAATTCTGGTCCACTTCCAGGTCCACTGCTGAGCATGCATGCAGCACCACCCCCCCACACACCCCCCTGTGCGCCTGTGGGACACTCCATCTGCCCCACTATCTCAGCATTCATGAGCCGTGCCTGGTACCTCGAGGTACATAGAAAAAGCATATAAGCTGTGTCTATGGCCGTACCATTGAATCTCTCCAAATCTCTCTGAATCAAATCGGAGGGTTCCGATTCGATTCGGAGAGATTAATGGGTCTCCTGATTCAATTCCAATTCAGAGGTTCAGCCATTGAATTGGGCTGAATCTCCTCTGAATTGAATCAGCGACTGAAGCTTCGCACAGTCCTAATATCTAACTCCTATGATCAATATTAAGGGGCACTCTCAGTACCAGATGGGATTTATTTTAAGGACACTAGGTTATCAACCCTTAAAATGTTACAGAAAAGTATGTTTAAAGAGTACATAAAGGTCAGTTGGAGACTGAAAAAAAATCTAAAAAAAGGGTCAGAGGTGGTTTATAAAGGGCACCAAAAGTAAGCATCATTGAGAAAACTGTTATGGTTTGCTGCATATACAAAAACTACTGTCAAAATCAAGCCAAAGTGTGTATTTTGGTGGCACAGGAGTAAATGGTACTCTAGAACAACGCAGGTATAGTTTTATTTATACTGGCTGGGAAAAGTATGTACTTCTACTAGATTATTATTTTTATTTGTCTGAGATATTTATGAGAAGATACTAGATGTAAACAGGTGATCATACATGTCAAATTTATTTTTGTTAGACTTCGGATGCTTGTCATTTTAATGCCTCAGAAGGGGATGTAGTTTAGTTTAAGCAGTTTGCAGAGAAGGCAGGGGTTTAAGCAGTTTGAAGAGAAGTACAGGTTTATGTTTTACGAAATCTAATGGATTCATGGAAAAGAGTGTCAAAACAAAAGGTACCCACTAACAAGTGTTGCAATGAAATTTTAAACCATATATGGCATTTTAAATTATAGAATGGCATATCTGGATTCCAATGGTCACTTTGTGCAACAGAAAACTGAAACCAAGAATGCATGTGTAATTTAGTGCTTGTAATAATGTCTTAAATTAACTATGCTTTATAACTGTTATTAAGTTTTGGCTTGAAGGAAAGATGTGGCATTGGGAACTGTGCCTTTAAGGGCTGAGCTGCTCAGTAGAGTTGGTGTGTGGCACTGGGAATCTGTTACTATGTACAGCAAGCTGGAGACAGATACAAAATACAGCAGAGCTTTTTTCTCCTACAATCTTATGAGTGAACAGAGAAGTTGTCTCACAATACCCTGTGAATATAAGCCCAGTTATACAGTGAACTGTGATTCTATGAATCTTGGGATATGAGCCCAAACACCTGTATTACTTGTCATAGCCACATAGAGTTCCAGTGCAGGCACAGCATGACAGCAGCATGCTAATATTGACCATATGGTAGCACATAGAAGAAAGGTAGGCAACTACACATTGACAGAAACATAATTACTTACTGAAGTTAGAGTGCAATGAGGACAAGACATGATTTTTTGAGCCATCAGGAAGCTTGTGTTTCACTCTAAGTTTACATTCAGGTTAAATATAGACTGGCATAGTAAATCCTGGTATTATACCATCTTATTAGTACAAGAGTTTCCATACTAATAAGATGATACTCTCCTTAACGTTGACAAAGAGAGTAGTATGACTCATTTAGATTTGTTTCTATAGAGGGTTATTGCCAAAAAGCTTTCTCTTTTTCTTTTTGGCTAAATATGTGTTTTAGGGAGTTCCCTAAGAAGAAATTGGTAGCCTTGATGAGAAAGCCCAGCTGCAGGGCATTTGGATAGGCATAGAGTGTTCAGCTAGAAGTTTTAAAAAGCTTCTAGAAGAGGAATCAGGTGAGGAGAAAGTAAATTGTGAATGTAATTGCTTGCTGCAAGAAAGGGACTAGGCTGCTATGCTAAGAGACAGAGCTAGGGTTCCTTTGTGAGTGCCTGGGATAGGGCAGAAAAGTTTCTAGTTTGCTTATTTGTTGGCCTGATTGTTGTCTAAAGCCTGTGTTACTTGAGAGGACTGGCTGAGGAGCTCTTTGGGGAACAAAAGCCCTCCTAAAGAAGCCAGTAGGCTAGGCAACCTGCTTGCAGGTATACATTTCAATGATACGTCTTCTTTTTTTTTAGCGCAGGCATAAAGGATAACATGGAAGACATCATAAAGATGAGACGCCAAAGTGGGAAGTCTTTGGATGAAAGTTTGGGTGAAGTGAAGGGGAGAATAGAAACAAACTAATGAACTGATATATTCAGATATTGAGAATTTGGCATAAGAACTTGAAATTAATATGAAGTGGAGGGGGATAGAGCAGTGAAGTAATTTGAACAGATGTGGACTTTGGATGGGATGAAGAGGACCAGATGGAACTGAAAAGAAAAATTCTGAAGATGTCAAAAAGAAGGACCAATAAGACATAGAGCTATCTGTCTGCTGAAGAGGGCTAGGAGTAGAATAACAATCAAAATGTGTTTGGAGTACCTCATAGAATAGTTGTATTGCTACAGTACTGATGTGACCGTAGTGTAAAAGTGGTAGAAATTAGGGGTGATTTAAGCTTATAGACATTGTCTTTTTCAGTACAAATAGCCAAACACTCTTTGACCTCTGGTCTACTCTCACATGAGAGAACATACAATATCAAACTGTGCTGAAGAAGGATTGTTACATCAGCCAACTAAAACAAACATTAGTCATCTAGCCTAGTGAGAAAAAAAAATTGAGTAACAAGGAAAATTAATATAGTAATTAATATTTAATAAAATCCCCAAAACTTCAGAGGAAAGATTAAAAGACTTAGTGACCTGGATTATTATTATGATTTGCATTAGACAGTAGGCCTGTGCAAAGTGGCTAATATTCGCTTTGGATTCAGATTCAGGGAACAGTAATTCAATTCGGTGATTCGATTCATTGTCCCAAATCGATTTTGCTGAATTGCACAGGCCCATCCCTGCCCCCACTGTCCCAGCCCCCCCATGCCTGCTGCGCCTGCCCCAGCTCCAGCCCTTTAAGGGGGAAAAAAACAAAACAAAACTCTGGATTCACCAGTTGCTGCCTGGTGGGGGGTGATCCCCACTCCTCCCCACTGCCCTGCACTGCATGGGGGGCTCTACACAAGCCTGCTGAAGCCCTGAGGCTGCTGCAGAAGCCCGGTGAGTGCAGGGGTTTTTTTTTTTGGTGGGGGGGGTTCTTAAATGGCCAGGAGCTGGGGCAGGGGGGCAGCCATGGGGGCGGGGGGAGCAGGCAGGGGATGGGGCCTGGCAGGGATCCCCCCATGGTCCCCTCCCCCCTCCTTCAGCCCTTCCTCACCAGCTCCAAGTCTGGCTCCAGCTCCCTGCTGCAGCGTGGGGACTGCCTGAATCATCAAAGCTCTCTGAATCTTTTTTGAATTGATTCAGAGAGCTTTGAATCAATTCAGACCTTTTTTATTGGTCACCTGATTTAATTTGCATTTGGAGATTCGGCTACCGAATCGGGCCGTATTGCCTCCAAATCCAATCAGCAACCGAAGCTTCACACAGCCCTATTAGACAGTATTTTCAGGATGCGTGGTTTTATTCTTACAAAAATGGACTGCAGTTATCAAACCTAAGTCCACTTTACCATCTCAGTGTCTGAAACAGAGATGTAGTGAGAAGGGAGCAAGTGGCTGGTGCCGCCTCAGTCTGGGGGGCACAATTTGTGGGTGGGCCTGGGGGCAGGCCTGGGGGTGGGCCAAAAGCCCCATATCCTTTCCTATACTTCTGTGCTGTGGCTTAGTTCCCCTCCCCCCCAACATGCTGCCAGCCTGCACAGCAAAAACACTACCCATCCTGAGCTGTGCTGAGTTGGGGGCCAACCTCAGGGGGGGCATGTGCCCCCCATGTCCCCTGTATCAGTCGTTTGTGGTAGTCAGCTCTTTAAGCATCTGGGGTAGAGATGAGGGTCAGAGGAATTATGGGACATTTCTACTTATGCTGCAATGATGGGGAGAGTGGCTCCAAGAGCCACTCTAATTAAAGCACCCACGGCATCTCATGTATCAGCATTCCCATGCTTCAGAATGGTGGTGGATGCACTCTAACTAAAGCTCCAGCAGACTCAATTAATCATAATTACAGCACATCAGAGCAACCTCCTTTCACATCTATGGGCACCTGTGCTGAGCAGTAGAGAATGGGTAAGTGATGAGAGGAAGAGGAGTCTTACATGCCTGGCATTCTTCACTCTGGTGCCAGCTGCACTCTGGCACTCTGGTGCCAACATGGACTTGGGTTGCTGCTGCTGGGGTAGAGGCAACAACATGGGCTCCCTGGGGTCTGCTCCTGGTGCCCTGTTTGCTTCTCCCCTCCTCCACCCAGGTTTAGGGCTCTACTTCCCATGACAAAGCCTTCCCAACTAACTTAACGGGCTCAGGGTAGATTATTTTAATAGCGGGAAATGCTTCAAAGGAGAAACATTTTATTAACATAAACTAATTTTTGCCAGGGTTTAGATTCAGCCAGCCTGTCTTCCTCCAGATGCTGATTCTACCTAGAAAGTGACAAAGGTGTAGAAAATGTTTCCCTCTTGAGCAGAAAGAAAAGTAATATAAGTGCATGTTTTGTTCTCTGGTTATGGACAGTGTATACTATTAAGAAGATTAAGAAGTTCTTTGGCCTCTATCATGAAGAGGTACTTTATTGTATAAGTACAATTGAGCTTATTTTTGTCCAGTGTAATTTATTTAGCTCTTCATTGTTGTTTCCCATTTTTCAATGTTTCCAACCTTGTGATTCTTTTTTCAAAGATTTTATTTTTCTTCCATGATTAACACTCAACCTTAGGTGTTTGACTTTAAACAATCCTAGCTGGAATTATACCTCTGGTTTCATTTTTTTTTAATCACATGAGCCTCTCTTTCATTTCTTTCTTTTCTCTTTTTTTCCCTCTTATCTTTATCTATTTTTTTTTTACTGTTTTTTCAATTTATTTCCTTGACATGAACTTTTCTCCTTAGTTTCTCTTCTCTTTCAACTTCACAGTTACTTTAAAGATATTGCTAATTAAAGAATTGCATCCTTTTTTATTTCGGTCCATGAAATGGTTGGTATGGAGAGCCAATCATGCAGAAAAGCACATTTTGGGAATTTAGAAAATTTATGGTAAGTAAAAAATGTGTGTCTATTTAAAACTTTCATCTTGCTGCTAATTCCTTGAATGACAAGACAGCTACTTGTTGAGCAATGATTCTGCATTGTGTTGGTCATATATAAGCTGCAACAACTTGGTCTAAAGAAATGTATATTTAAATGTTGGTGATATAAAAAGCAAAGATGAAAATGACCTTACAGATGAATATGGTTGTATTCCTAACATGATAGTCTTGGATACCTGACTGGTTGTTAGAAGCATGTAAATTGTATTAGTTTCTTAACAATCTATCTGTTGTTTTAGATAGTATACATACCCAGTCCTTTTCCCCCTTCAATTCCTTTCCTAATAAATTCAGCTCATAGCAGAATTTTGCTATAAACTATTTGACCCATTGTTTCTATAGAGCAGTTCTTTATAACAGATGTTAAAAGATAAATGGAGGCAAATGGACACGTATTGGGCCTGATTTTCCATTGCTTTGAAACCTAAAACTCTACACCCACTTTGAATGGATGCAGATAGCTATGACACAACAACATCTTTAAAATATCTTATCAACCCACTTTATCCCCTGTAGAATAATTTACTAAATATACATTCTAATATAATAAGGGTGGGGGGATGGAGCGGGGCCAGACCCAGAGTGGCGGGAGAGGCGTGGGGCCGGATGCGGGGTTCATGACAGGCAACTTGCTAGTATATGGAATAATTATGGATTAATCCTGAAACCCATACTGATCCTTGCAGGGATCCTGTTTTTTGTGATTTAAAAAAATCACCAGTTTTCAGTTTAAAAAAGTACACCCAAATCCACATTTTTCGGTGATTTAAATGAAACACCACTTTCATTTGAGCCAGGAAGAAAGAGACTCCAGGTATAGCAGACAGAAGTAATTCCTCCTAATTTTTAGGTGACCACAGCAAGCTGAAAAACATGTACGAGTCTCTCTCTTCCTGGCTCAAATGAAATAGCTTAGAAATAAATAATTCAGCCATTTCATCTCCGGAGTTTGGAGATGAAACTTCTATCGTTTTATACACATAGTGCTCCTTCTAATGACTTCAAAGACTTGCACTATATAGAATCATAGAAAATTAGGGCTTGAAGGGACCTCACAAGGTCATATAGTCCAGTCCCCTGCTCAAGGCAGGACCATCCCCAACTAGATAATTCCAGCCAAAGTTTTGTCTAGCCAGGTTTTAAAAACCTCCAAGGACAGAGATTCCACCACCTCTCTAGGTAACTTGTTCCAGGTTTTAATACCTTCTTAGTAAGAAAATTCTCCCTAATATCTAACCTAAAATTCTCTTGCTGCAACTTGAGACCGTTGCTCCTTGTTCTGTCATCTGCCACCATTGAGAACAGGCTAGCTCCATCCTCTCTCTATATATCTTATATAGTGAAAAAATGTACATCTGGCATTGAAAATCAATATCTAGGCCTTAAAACTATTTTGATGGGTCTACTGATCAGAACAGAATCTACTGATGCTGTAGAAACAAGCAGTGAATTTTGTCTCTTTTTATCCAACTGAAAATTTTCCCTACGGCAATGTTTAAAAATATTGATGAAAATATATGGTTTGTTAATATTCCTGTTATTCTATGCATTTTAGAAAATATTTCAAGATTTATAGGACTCAGTGAAAATAGTTTTCAGATGCTTATGATAATCAAATCTACTTTGAGTATTCTGTGACAGTGTTCACATGATGCCATTTCACTAAACTACAGTCAAATTATAGTTCGACTAACCTGTTGCAGTATATAAATTGAACACTACCTAGCAAAATAATGGTTTACTTAGAGCTGCACAAAATGGAATGTAATATTCTACTATGTTTCTAAAGTATTCTGGAGATGTTATACAAGTGTAATTAGTCATAATATTTGTTTTTTGATAAAACTCTGGCCTTTTATTTATAAACAATAATATTTCTGTTTTTATTTCATATAATGTTTTTGTTTTATTTTGTCTTTTGTTTAAATTATGTCACTATATTCTTCTCCTTCCCCTTTAATTCCTAGAGAGGTGGACAGTAATGGAAATGGGGGAGTGGGGGGGGGCATGTTGTAGAAGACCAAAACCTTTGGTGGAATTTTTTTTTCTCGTTACTATTGTTCAACCAATTCTAACAGTTAGTCTTTAATATAAAGTAATGTTGTGTTACAATGGAAAAACAAATACTACAATAAGCTATGAAATGGGGATTATTACTAAAATGGACATTTTTGCTGTACTCATTCATTATTATAGTAGCTTTAAATAAATGTGCAAAAAGTCTCCTTTACAAATTACTACCAAAATTGTACTGTTAATATTTGTGAATGGGCAGATTTTCATGTAAATATAGAATTTCTAAATCCTTAGTTCACACTAATTTTTTGAATAAGGAATACTCAGATCAACCAGGATCTTGGTTTTCTCTGATTTAAAAAAATTCCCAATTTTTGGTTAAAAAAAAAAAAAAGCCCAAATGCACATTTTTCAGTGATTTAAATGAAACACCACTATATATATTTTTCATTTAAATCACCAAATGAAACACCACTATATAGTGACCTTGTTGCCTTCTTATTGCATATTTTATTTATTGAATTAAAGGAGCCTGTCCCAAGCTTTATGCACCTCACATCATATAAAACTTAGTTATCAAAATATTTACTTTCTTAGTTAATTAACCAGCAAGAAGAAAAGAATCCATTCATTAGACCATGAAACCCCAATTAAACCACTACAACTAAGGTGACCATATGTCCTGGCCAAACTGGGATAGTCCAGGCTTCCATAGCTGATATAGACAAAACACTTCACCAGACCTAAACAGTGTTTCAGTATTATTGTATGACATTGTTATATGCATTATATAAAATCTTGTACAACATTGAGTATTCCTGGTCAACTTTTGATAATTTTAGATTTTTGTACTTTAGATTTTGCTTGCCTAGAAATTAGCTGTGGCTAGTTGAACTAGGTTTCATTTGTTTTTTCATTATTTTTAATTATTTTAATGATTCTGAACTATTTAATTTGAGCCAGGAAGAAAGAGACTCCACGTATAGCAGACAGAAGTAATTCCTCCTAATTTTTAGGTGACCACAGCAAGCTGAAAAACATGTACGAGTCTCTCTCTTCCTGGCTCAAATGAAATAGCTTAGAAATAAATAATTCAGCCATTTCATCTCCAGAGTTTGGAGATGAAACTTCTATCGTTTTATACACATAGTGCTCCTTCTAATGACTTCAAAGACTTGCGCTATATAGAATCATAGAAAATTAGGGCTTGAAGGGACCTCACAAGGTCATGTAGTCCAACCCCCTGCTCAAGGCAGGACCATCCCCAACTAGATAATTCCAGCCAAAGTTTTGTCTAGCTAGGATTTAGAAACCTCCAAGGACGGAGATTCCACCACCTCTCAAAATCCTGGAGCAGAGCCTGGTAGGGATGAGGAGGAGCATGGTGTTTCAGGAAGGTGGGTGGGCAGGCACTGCTGCTGCTGGGCAGGAGAGTAAGGCAGGCAGACTGGTGCAGGTGCTCCCTCTCTTCAGTCCCCCTGCCTTCATCCTGCCCAGCAGCAGCAGTTCCTGCCTACCCACCCACCTGGAACACCATGCTGCTCCACATCCCACCAGGCTCTGCTCCAGGATTTTTGACCAACCAGCTGGGACCAGCCTACGGAAGCCAGGAATGTCCCAGTTTGACCAACATGTATCATGACCAACATGACCCTATCTACAACCCAGACACCTAAACATTTCATCTTTGCAAAATGCCCATGAAAAAGATGGGCTTTCCAGAGTTTATGGAACGTTAACAATCTTGGTTCTGGAAAACTGAGGAGGAAAGACATTTGATTACTAAAATATTCCTACATTGTCACTGAGGGCTGGTAAGGTCCATGTGCATGCACATGTACATGCATCCACACATGCATGTAAACAATGTCATGTGCTAACTAGTAAACCATAGCATGCTTACATATTATCATAGCATCATACTTTTACCTTTACACTGCCACCCAGTGGCTGATCTAAGTAACTAGTAATTATTGCTCATGGACTATGCTAGTAAACCAGTACTTTTTTTCAAGGTTCCAAAACACATAAGTAATGTGGATTAATATCTTTTCTCTTGCCTATGATTACGTTTTTGTAAAGAGAAACTATAGCACCCTTATGTGAAAAAAGTTTATAAGCAAATATAGTTAATATCTATCTGGTGACCACACAACTCTGGTTACAAGAGAGAAGATCCCTATACGCACATAGAAACAAGTAACAAGTCAGATTTCTCCTTATCCTACACTTCCAGATGTTCTATATTTAAATAGAGAGAGCACCAGATATACCTACCAATAATATTAAAAAAATCTCTTATTGGTCTAATAATGAAGAGTCATTCCAATAATGCCAGTTTTTCTGAAGGTATTTATTCAAATGAAAAAAATTACTCCCAATCTATTATCTTTAATAGTCCAAAAGATGAATTCACAGCTGAAATAAAAATCCATTGTAGTGAAGGGTTTACATTTGACATAATAAAACACATAGTCCAACATTTAATTTCTTTTTTATTTCAAGAAAAGGCTTCTGCATTTCTTTAAAAGGAAAAATATATTTTGTACTGCCACTTTAAAATTCTGCTTGTAAAGCTTAGATGCCAGGTCCCTTCTTTTTATGAATACCAGATGCAGAAATGAAACAGTTTGTGTTCCAGCAAGGCTACAGAGTAGATATATGCTTTCTAGCTGTTAATAAAATGTTTACTAATTACAGTACTTACCTCTGTTCTTTATGGCATCCCTGATATCCTGTAGAGTGTTCTTTTTAGTAAAGTACAAATAGACATTACAACATCAAGGTTTTAATAATAGTTTAAAAAAACCCTGCACATTAAATGTATTAAGGACAATTTTTGTTTTGTTTGCCCATTTGAAATCTGGAGAAAGTGTGAAATTTGAGTTGAGAACAGATGGCAGAAATTGGTCTAACTCAAAATACTGTCTTGAATGGCTGTTACCACGTGGTGTTTTAATCAAATTCACTTTCAGTTTGGTCACTAAAGTGATTTTTGGGGAAGTTTGTAGAAAGAGGATTCTCCACTTCTTTCATATTGTTTCAGTTATCACCAGGTCTTTGCTCTCCTGCAGCACTGGATAATAAACAGGTAATAATAACCAGGGATCTTGGTTTTCTATGATTAAAAAAAAAAATCCCCAATTTTAGGCATAAAAAAGTAACCTAAAATCCAATTTTTCCCATGATTAAAGTGAAACACCACTATCTATATCTAGAGAGAAAGAGAGTATATTAGTGGCATTTCATTTTAATCATGGAAAAATGTGGATTTTGGGTTACTTTTTTATATCCAAAAATTGGGGATTTTTTATCAGAGAAAACCAGAATCCCTGCTCATAACTACTACAGTGTATGTTCCAGTGCAAGATAGATGTCTTCAGGTTTTTTGGACTATTTAACAGACAGATTCTCTTAAACATAGCACTTACTAATTGTCTGGTAGGGAAAAAGAACTCCTTTGAGCTTCTTTGTTGTTCTATAAATGCCTATATTTTAACTTTTTTTCTGTGAGTGTATTAGATAGACTTCACAAAAATCTGGAACCCTGGTTTACAGCGACTATTCAGTACAACATCAAGACTATGTTTATTCATCTCCCTGCCTACCTATACTCCATCTATTTGCATAGAAAGAGAATAGTAGTCTCTTTAGGTCAAAGCTTCCTGATAAGCTAATTTGTGTGCAGCAAGTTTGCTTCACCAGATGTAACCAAGGGGAGCCAAACTCTCCCTCTACTGTAGCTGCTCTAGGCTTGGAACGTTCTATTAAATAGTTTAGGGTGGCATAGGTGCTAAGGTGCATGGTTGACAGCCCAGAGATCACAAATTAAAGGTGATAGCATGGTGTGACCCTGCCAGATTCCAATGAATCTGCTAATTTGGCTAAATAACTTGTCACAAGGACATGAAGAAGGAAGCCTGCTAAGAACTCAGGATTTCCCAGGACCACTTCTGTTGTTGCCAACTGTCATAATTTGATCACAGAGCTCAAGATATTTTCTATTTTGAGCTGTGGTATTCTTTGCATAGCAGTCTTTCTCCAGATGGTGGAATCAAGTTAACTGAGATTCATTGAAAAAAAAAATATATATAAATTCCATGACCTTACACATGCAGAAAAAGAAAGTTTGAAAGCATGAACTCAAAATATTATAATACCAGAAAAAGCCCCAAACCCCCAACTTGTACTGTTGGATAAACTACATGATTTCTAGGCAGGTCACAAGATTTTGGGGGCCCAGTTCATGATTTTTGAGTACTGGAAGTATTGATTTATTTTATTTTATTTTATTTTTATGTCTACCAATGACTTGAGAAGGCTTTAGTAGCCAAATCCTTCATATATTCCATTCTTCGCTGCAGGGGACTTAACCAGTCTGTCTCCATTATCTGGACAGACTTCCCAGAAGATGCTGCAGCACCTACCTTCTTCCACTTGATGGAATGCTGGTATCTGCTTTCCTCTTGCTTCCCTCTTCCCAACAAGTCTTGCTGTGACCCTAATCACATGGTCCATCTGGCAACTACAGCTCCTTTCAGAGACCCCATTGCAGGGATGCTGTTGACTTTATAAGACCAGCAATGCTCTGTCACAATTTCCTTTTATTTTACCATTCATTTTAACCATAGGAAGTGAAGCCTTAGGATATGAAGCATGAAGTTTCGTGTTCTGACCATAATGAGTTCATACTCAATGTAAACAACACTTGAATAACGCAACTCCATTGTACTAGATGGCATTAGACAATATGAATATAGACATGGCCTGTCAGTCAAAGGGTATCAACATTTTCATACCATTTATTCAATGGCAGTAAGAGCTGAGCTGTCTGAAGTTTTGCACAGTGCCTTCAGTCATTTTGAAAGCACATACGTAATGAAGCATCCTTATCAAAGAACAGTTTCATTCTATTTAGATCTCCTCATAGTCTAGTATTTTCAATTCAAGGATTCCTGTCAGTATCAAATTTAGATGCCACACATTCTGTACTGATATAAATATAATTTATATAGATACTAACCAGAATAGGTCTTATTATGAGACATGAGTGATACTTGAAGTTCAAACGTAAGAAATAATGGACATTAGAATGAAGATTGCCTTCGACTGTAATACCTTCCTATCTACTGTTATATGACTAGAAGGATTGGGGTTCCAACTGATTTTTTTCTTCCTGGGACTATTATTATAGTAAGCAATTCTAATATTATAAAAGTCCTGTTTGGTGCTTGCTTCCCCCCACCCCCCAGGTGTATTTGCAATCACACACACGCATGCACATACATCCTGGTGTCTTTTGGAGTAAGTTGGCTGCACCCCTTCCTGCCTTGGGCAGCTGCTGCTGTTGCTGCCCCACCCCCAGGGGGGGTCCTCTGCTGCATGCTGCTACCCCCCTCAGGGAGGGACCCACTGCACTGCACCCCAGCTTCTGCACCCCTGTTCCGGTCCACTGCCCAGCCTGCTGCCAAGCCATGGTCGGGGACAGCCTGGGGAGGGAGTCTGGGCTGCCTGTGGGCCCCTCCCCCACTATCACTGCCGGAGCCTAAAGGAACCTTGCCTGCACCAGCTGCCTTGGCAGGCCACCCCAACCTTCACCTCCACTTTCACCAGAAGCACACCCTGAGTGGCTGAATTGGATGGCTCCTACTATCACTTCTACTCCTACTGCTGCCCCCTCTCAGGAGAGAGGGAAATTCCCTGCTGCACCACCTGGCACCACATCTGCACTGGATCACTTCCTAATTTACTGACTGCTCTGACCCTCCCCCACAGCTACTTCACTGCATCTGATCCTGATTTGTCTTCCTGCCTACTGCTCTGCTGCCAAGCATCTGGCTGGAGGCCTGAGGGGGTTCTGGACAGATCTTCCACAAAGTTCCTCCACTGCTCCAGGAACCTTTTACACCTGCCTCAGTAGCCTTCCCTGCGTGCTTTTTTTTTTTTTTTTTTTCCTTTCTTGTGTGGTAATTCCTGTGGTCCACTCCCCCTGACCTGGTGTTTGTTGTGTGGCTGAATAAGCTAGCTCGAGTTTCCCCAGCCCTTGTATGTGTGTGGTTTTTGGGGGGGGGGGTTCCTCTTGCCCCCACATTCTCAAAGCATAGGCCTCCTGATTTTTTTCCTGTGGGGCTGTGGCTCTGTGAGCTTCAGCCCCCTTCTTCCCTATCCCCCTTCTGCCCCACAACCCCAGCCTGCCCCTACTAGATTCACCAGCCACGTGGGATATTTTGTTTTTCTTTGTTGTATTCCCTGTCCTCATGTGAAACAATGGCAGGGCAGAAACCTTCTGGGGGGGAAGCAGATGCCGCCACAGAGCTTTCTGCAGCCTCCACTATGGGGGTGGATCCCAGCCAAGCCCCCTAGGGGATGCATGCCCCCGCAGAGTGGAGAAGCCTACAACCTCTGCTGCAGGGGCAGGTGGGACTCCGGTAGGGAGCCAACAGGGCGAGGGGGTCGCCCCTGGCCAGGCTTTCCCTGAGGGGTTCCTAAGACCCCTCCCACATCATCTAGGACCAAGGGCAAGGGCAGTGGGAAGGGCTTCTCTTCAGTCTCCTCCACAGATGGGGGTGGGAAGGGCAAGGGCCCTGCCTGAAGCCTAGACCACCAGTGCCTGAGGGGACTAGGTGCACTACACCAGCCAGCACACCCACTCAGCCTGTCCCTGCCTCTAGCTCAGGCCCCAGAAACATGGCCCCCCGGTGGGAGGGGAATCTCTTGGGGGGGAACCACAGCTATGCACTGGCAGCTGCGGGGAGATGTGAATCCAGAGGGCCTGGGCCCTCCACCACTGGCCCTTCCAGCTTGGGCAGCAGGGCCCCCTTTCCAGCACTCATCCACAGGCATGGGGTGAAGAGCCAACTGCCTGAGTGGGAGAACTTGCACTTTGGGACCTGGGTGCAGGCCCTGGCTCAGGTAGTGGGTGCCCCAAAGATCATGGTGACCTCCCACTTCCATGGCAAGGGGGTCTTTTTCCTGGCTTCAGAGGCCGTTGTACAAAAGGCAGTGGAGAAGGGGCTCATGGTGGAGGGCGAGTACATCCCCATTGAGCCTCTAGAAGAGCTGGGAACCAGGGTAGTCCTCAGCTCCATCCCTCCCTACATCCCCAATTGGACCCTGCTCCCCCAGCTCCAAACCCTGAGGAGAGTTATGTCCCCGGTGGTGGCCCTCTCATTGCGGGGCCGAGACCCTGGCCTCCGCCACTTGCACTATTCCCGTTGCCAGGTCATGATCCAGCTGGTGGCAGAAGCATGGCTGGAGATTGAAGGGTGCCTGGTAATTCCTTATCAGGGGGCCCTGGTGAGGATTTTCTATACACTGGGGGACCTGCAGTGCTTCTGGTGCCATGCCCTGGGGCACTTGATCATGAGTGCCCCATGGACCAGGTGGGGAGGGCATCTTCAGGTCCCACTGGAAAAAGGGGTGCCCCTACCACCGGTCCTCCTCCCCCCTTAGACCCCCCTGGCATGCCAGCCACAACTATGAGCCCACCCAGGAGCTCAAGGGACCCCACCCCACAACCAGATCTAGTGGAGTCCCAGGGAGGGCACCAGCAACTAGGGGGAGAGAGGCTACAGGGCCCCCTTGCCCCTAGTCATAGCTGCCCCAGCCCCCCCAACCTTCATCTTCTCTTGCTGGAGGCTGTTCACCTGAGAACCACCCCATGGCTGAGTAGGTGCAGGTCCCATCTGGGAGTAAAGACAAGAGGAAGGCCCGGGCACAGCTGGAGCCCTCTGATGTGGAGGACTCCTCTCCCCCTCCCAAGACCACCACATGGGGAGAAGGAGTGGCCCAGCCTCCAGGGACCTCTACAGCTGTGCCTGACACCCCATTCCTGGGGTGATCCCCATGGAAGAGGTTTCAGGGCTGCTGGATAGTCCTGAACAGGAGCCCATGGGGGAAGCCCTTCATTCTGCTGACCAAGGCCTGGCACCAAGGCCTGAAACCATGGCACCAAGGCTGAGGCATGCCCAAAGGAAGGCCTGGCAGCAGAGCCTCCTTCCTCTGATCTAGGGGATACAGAGGCCCTGGGGCTCACCCCAGTGAGTTCTGAGGGAGGAGGTCCCCTTTCTCAGGACCCTGAGGCAGACTCCAGAGCCACCCCAATGCCTGGTAGGTCTCTTCCCTCCCCCTCCCAGAGAAACCTTACCTGCAGCCTGCCCCATAGTCCTGCACCAGAGAGAGTCATGGTGGGGTCTAAACGGGCCAATCTCATCAGGGACCCTGCACAGACCCCCCAGGGCTTCAGCTGTACCCTACCATTTTATGAAGGAGCCCCACCCACACCCTTACCCCCACCCCTGTCCCAGGGGGCTGCAGAGGTCTCCCAATCCCAACCAGAATCCAGGGTCTTAGCAGACTGTGGGGTTCAGATGGTTCCAGAATAGCGCTCTGAGCTCCAGGACCAGGAAGAGGATGCCTGAGAACCTCCCGGCTCCATGCAGCCTGCAGACCTCTCAGTCCCAGTGGTCCCAAGGGATAAGCTACTTGCATTTCTTGACCGTGACTACACCCACTGGTCTGCCAGCAAAGTACAGCTAGCCTTGGACCACTGGGGAGATTTTGACAGCATCCTTGCCACTGCAAGGGCACTGGTGGGGGAAGGCAAGGGGCCCAAAAGCTGAAGCACCTGGATCTATAGGCAGGCCCACAGTTTCATAGATGCCTTCTCTGCATATGGAAGGGCGCTACATGAACTGGCGGGCCACACACTGGATGTTGAGATACACAAGGTCCCTGCTGACCAGTCTACTCCACCCCCCCAGCCATGAGGTCATTTAAGATTGCAACCCTCAATGTCTATGGCTGTAGGAAGGGTCTCCGGAGGTGCCGGGTGCTCTCCTTCCTTCAGGATAGGGGGTACCCCATGGTATTCTTACAGGAGACCCTGACGACTCCAGCCAATGAACCAAATTGGTGGCTGGAATGGGGAGGCAGGGTCTTGTTTACTCACCTGTCAGCCAGCTCATCTGGGGTGGCCACCCTGTTCTCCCCAGGCCTACAGCTGGAGCTTCTCTGGGACACTGAGGTGGTGCCGGGCCGCCTGCTGTGCCTCTGGGTCCAGGTGTGGGGGCTGGTCCTGAACCTTCTGAATGTGTATGCCCCTGCGAGGGACCCAGAGTTGGCAGATTTCTTCCACCAGGTGGCCACATACATCAGCACCCTCAAACCTCATGAGTGCCTGGTCCTTGGTGGGGATTTTAACTTCACCCTAGATGCGCGAGACCAGTCAGGCAAGGAGCAGAACCAGGCCACTGTGGACACCCTCAGGGAGATCCTGATGGACTACTCCCTGGTGGACATCTGGTATACCTGTTACCCCCACTGAACCCCCTGCCTTCACTTATGTGAGGGTGGGGGAGGAGCAGGCATGCCACTCCCGGTTAGACTGGGTTTATATCTCTGCCTCACTTTGCCTGGGCCAACCCCTTTCAGTGATCACCACCTTGTCTGGGCCCAGGCCATGCTGGGGCCTGGGCATCCAGGGTTGGCCTACTGGCATTTCAATGCCAGCCTGCTGGAGAATGTGGCCTTCAAGGGGGACTTCTGGGAGTTCTGGCTGGCCTGGCGGGAGCAACAGGCAGCTTTCCCCTTGGTTTAGAGATGGTGGGATGTGGGGAAGATGCGCATCCGGCTTTTTTGCTGCAGATACACTCGGGGGGGGGGGGGTCACACCTGGCAAAGGGAGGTGGTCTGGGAGCAGCTCGAGCGGGAAGTGCTACAGCTGGAGAGGTGCCTGGCCACCAACCCAACCAACCTATCTCTCTGCAGAGAGTGTCGGGAGAGGCGGAAAGAGCTTGGTGCTCTGGATGACCACCGCGCCCACGGTACATTTGTTCGCTCACGTGTCCTGCTCCTGTGGGAGATGGACTGTGGCTCCCGCTTCTTTTATGCCCTGGAGAGGAGGTAGGGGGCCAAAAAGTACATCACCTGCCTTCTGGCAGGTGACAGCACCCCCCTCACATGGCAGCTTGCGAGGGCCTTCTATGAAGAGCTCTTGTCCCTGCATCCGACTGATGCCATGTCCTGTTAGACCCTGTGGGAGAGACTTCTGCAGGTCAGCATGGGTGACCAGGACTGGCTGGAAGCTCCTCTCACTCTGGCTGAGTTTTCAGCTGCCCTCCACCTGATGCGTGGCAGCAAGGCTCCAGGCACTGATGGGCTGACCTCGGAGTTGTACCAAGCTTTCTGGGACATCCACAGCCCAGACCTCCCAATGCCCTTCACTTTGTTGACCAGGTCCTGTGCGGTGGTATTCTCCGCTCCCCTGTGTCCTCCAACCCACTGGAATTTGTCATGGGGCTGGAGCCTTGCCCGGCTTCACAGTGCTCCCCGCTCCACCACTTGAGCTGGCTGGAGGACACCAGACTGGTCCGCTTTTTCACCGTCCATTGCCGTCATCTCTACCCACACCTGCACCACACTGTCCATCATGCCACTCTCACATCCCACCCAGACACCAAGTGGTGGGACCTGCTCAGTGAGGGCGTGGCTGGGGCACCCCAGTGACTGAGTCTGTACTCTACCCTGCCGCTGGGGCCCTCAGCTGGCAGCTCCTCCATGGAGCCATCACAACAGGCATGTATGTGGCGAGCTTCACGGACACACCCCAGTCTCCTGCCTCTTCTGAGGGCAGAGGAAGACCTTGGTGTACATGACCCTTGAGAGCGCCAGGCTGCAGTCCCTCCACATCCACCTCCAGAGTCTCCTCTTGAGGTTCTGGTTGAATTTCACCCTCCACCTTTTTGTTTTTGGTCACTCCATCCACGGCCCCACCAAGTTCCAGGACCTCCTTGTCAACCTCCTTCTGGCCTTGGACAATTGGGCCCTGTATTTGACCAGGAAGGAGGCTCTGGCTGAGAAGGTGCCTGGAGACTGTGAGGCCACTTTCCTCTCACTTGTCCGTGCATGTCTCCGGGCAGAGCACCAGTGGGCAGCGTCCACCAGCTGCTTGGATGCCTCTGAGGACTGGTGGGTGCAGCCCAGGGGACTCTACTCAGTGTCCCCCTCAGTTATTTTCATCTTTTGACCCTTTGACCAACACAACACTCCTGTTCTGTTTTTTGCCTTTTTTGTCCCGAGAATTCTGTTGTATCTTTCACCCATTGGCCCCACACAGTAGGGGCTATTAGTTAGCCAGGTGGGCCTTAGAGCCCACAATACTTGAAGGATACAAATAGACAGGAGCTTCTGGGGCCCAGCCAATTGATACCTGGTAACACTATCCCTTGTGCCAGCTGGACTGTTGAAGCAGCTCTGAGAGTTCCCTGCACCCTCTACCCACTGCAACAGTCTGGCAGTGGGGGCTGCTGCTTGACTGTGACCTGCTGCACCCCTGCCAGACCCGGATGGGGACTGCACAGCCAGTAGAGACATCCGCCTCTCTGGGCCAGTTGCCAGTGGGCTGTGGCTGCAGAATTAAACTTTGTGTGGCACTACTGCCATGTGTGCCCCCTGCCTGGCCATCTGGGCAGCTATCGCTCAAAAGATGTTCCGGGTGTGGTGGCTTGCTTTGAACTGTCAAAGCATGTCCTCCTAGCCCCAGTTGGCCAGGAGGTCAGCCACAGCCAGCTGGGTCCAAGATGCTAGCTCTGAGCAGGCAGGGTCCTGCCACTGGCCTCCCTAGCAGGAATTCTGGTGTTCCCTATTGGAAAACTGAAAAATCACTGATAAAAAAATCCCCAAATCACTCTGTAAAATACCCTGAAATCCATGTCCCTCCACAATTAAAACAACAGAACACTAGCGAGAGAGAGAGAGACAGAGAGAGACAGTGATCAGTTGGGCAATTGATATATCTACAGTGTTAAAGCAATTTAGAAGACTACCAGTGTCTATCATAATAATAAAGTGAATTCTAAATACATGTTTCATGAATACATGAATATATGTTTTGCTGCCCCCCACAGGGGCTACAGCCTCCCCCTCAGGGGCCATGGCCCCCTACAGGGGCCATTCCCCCCACAGGGCTTACATCCTCCCCAGGGGCTAAATGACCCCAGCAACCCCAATGGCAGCTGGAACTGCTGATAAGTTCCAGGGGTTTGTTTTTTTGTTTTTTGGTTCTTTTTATTTCCTGGGATGCTGGGGGGGAGCAGGAATTGGGGCAGTGGAGCTGTGGGGGCAGTGATGGGAGAGCTGGGGGCAGGTGGGGGATGGGGCCAGATGGGGCACGGATTTGGGGGGTTGGGGGAACAGGTGGGGGCTGGGGCTGGGTGGGGCA